>NC_057933.1:82327887-82390380 GCF_018555375.3 Anguilla rostrata | reverse complement strand
GAGAACAATTCGTGACTCTGACCTGCAGCCTTTAATGCCAACCCACCAGTGCAGAAAAAACCCCGGGGTAAAAGGGAATAATGGGAGCAGTATCCTCATGGAGAGTATCCTTTTAACCTTTAAAAAGCATCAAAACTGCAGGATGCAGGAGAATACTACTGTCAGGCACAGAATGGATTGGGACAAAAGATCTCTTTCTAAACGTCTTGATGTGCAGTGTGAGTATTTCAGTGCATCTCAGCTTCAGACACACAGAGCAGAGAGTCAGTATCTCCTGAGTGTCTTTGGGTAACTTCACAGCAGTAAGACACTGAGTAAAGCAGTCACACTGGCCAGTGGAGGAGAAATCAGATATAATTACATTATCATACAGTGATGAGTCTGATCATACTGACATGTCTTAGGTAAAACGTGTAGTCATTTTGAGTTTGCAAAGGGCAAAAAAGGTACCACATGCAGCTGTTCAACTTTAAAAAATGAAGTTATCATTATTAATGAAGATGCTAAAAAGACATATCTAAATACTTCTGTCACTTTTGAAAACTTGATTCTGCTGTGTCATTTTCCAACTACCATAAAAAGCTACAGTATATCCAGTTCATTTTGTAACAAAGCATGATATACTGGGATATTTACTGTAACAGGTTCTGCAGTCCTTTTCCCCACAAACCACACAATCCGTCGTTGTTAGAGGCACCAAGGCTTTATTGTGCGCTCGATACCAAAAACACGGAAACAAAAACAAAACAAAACACACACGATAAGGACGGGGATTAGATGGCATGCCGCTCCCGCGTGCGTCTCTCATTCCAGCACCCCGGTCTCACTGCAGGCAGAGCATATAAACCATTACCAATCAATTGTAACTGCAAACAGGCGTGGTTGTTAGCCAGCTATACTGCTCCCACTCCGCCTGCAGATGGCGCCCTAACCACACCACCCCTCCACATCACATTGTGAGATTTCAGCTCCATTATAAACATTACTTTGAAATAAATGTCTCTGCTAGTGTTTTGAGACGCAACACAGTGAGTGAGAAATTATATGGAATTGAGCACATTTTTCTAATGATTTTAGATGCTCCCAAGAACACCTCTGTGTGACTTTTATTTAAATCTGCAGGACCTGTTATTTTCTCTTTCAGATCCTCCAAAGAGCGTCTCAGTATCAGTGAGCCCCTCTGGTGAAATAGTGGAGGGCAGTTCAGTGACTCTGACCTGCAGCAGCGATGCCAACCCACCAGTGCAGAGATACACCTGGTATAAGAATAATAGAGCTGTATCCTCAGAGACAGGAGGACCAGAGGACAGTTACACCATTAAAACCATCACACTGCAGGATGCAGGAGAATACTACTGTGAGGCAGGGAATGGGATTGGGACAAACAGATCTCCTCCTAAACGTCTTGATGTGCAGTCTGCTCTACAGGTCACAGTGCAAGGTAGGACCAGAACATATTTGATACAATATTTTACGTGATACTGATTATGATCCTTAGGCTACAAAGCAATGCTGATCATGATACAGAGGGTACGATCTGAAATGGATCACAATAGATGATAGTGCAGTGTCACAAAAAATTTCACCATGCCTATGTTGCTTAAAATTCAGATGTACAATAAGTTCTAGTAAAGATAAGCACAGATGGGTATATTTTTTCATTCATAAACTTTCACCTTACAGCCATTGGTGCGGCTGTCAAATGAACACTGCTATATCATATCTGACATGGGTACATCTCTCTGACTTTGCTTAGGAGGTCAGTCACTGATCGCGGCTGCAGCTGTGGGAGTGCCTGCCATTTTGGCTCTTGTGTTTCTGGGTGTTGTGTGTGTGAGGTACGTGGTTGAAAATGGGTCGGTTTGTGAAGTGTGAATTGTGTCTGATTTAGACTCACAGTTTAGAACAAGCGTACATTTCTGTAGAATCTTGTTGTCATGCACTAACGACATTACATCATGCTGATGCCATATCCCCCCCTCTAATGTCTGATTAGAGCTTAGACCACTGCATTATTAGTCATTTTATTTTATTGCGATATCGATTTTCATACACTTTGACTGATAGGTTTTTATAATAAATAATTTTAATATCAGACCTATATTATGGGGTAACAAAATCCCATTAAAGCTTGTTCCTAATATGAATCATGTGGACAGCTGCAGGCTATGATGAAGTCTTGACAAACACATCAATTTGCCCTTGACCTGCAGTCAGTGTGGGTTTGAATAAAGCTGAACTACATTTACTGGGCAGGAAGAAGCCTCTCATAACTCAGGCTCACTTCCTGTGACCAAATGACATCTGAATAATAAAAAATATACTCGTACATGGGCACTACTGCCTCAGCAATACACATCATTCAAACAAATGCAAATTGTTGTTTGCACAAGAGGGGGTTCTTTAAATATTTGTCTGAAGGTAGATTTACTTTTTATTTTTATTATTTTTTTCTGAATAATCAGGAGGAGAAAATCAAGAAATGAGACAGAAGGGGGCAGGCAGGTGAGTTAATGAAATCAGTCTGCATATGTGCATACATGTATTTATCTATGGATGTAATATAATTTTATTTATATACATTGTTTAAGCAAAAACTGAAATTCAATAACACTTTCTATGATGCCTGTCTATAATCCATTATATACTACTTATAATGCCTTATAGTCTGCTCATAATAGAGTATAATTAGAGTTATTAAGTCTGTTTAACACTCATAATGCTTTATAACAGTAATCATAAGACATGATTTATTTATTTATATAGCACCTTTCTTACAAATAATTAGAAAGCATAGCAGTATGTGCCATATGGCCTTGAAGGTTTATTAGATTATGTACAGAGGTTACGATCTTCTCTGTGTCATTTTTCAGTGTGTTGACATTCTTAATGGAAATATTTCAGGAGTTAATTATGTGTATTCTCCTGTAAAGGACAGTTTCAGTTTCTCAAATGGGTTTGTAGTATGTGACAGTAACATGCTAATCAGTACAATACTGCTTATGTGCATGTAATTATCTGTTCATTACATACAGAGTCAGGGAGAGTGACTTGCACTTTATGTGTTGTATTCACCTGATTTCAGTGAATAAATACACAGAGATTATTGTAGTGATGAAGGTTTACTGCTATTGGTTATTGAAAATATATGCTTTGAAATGAATAGAGTATTTCAGTGCGAAATCTTTCCAAGATGTTAAGAAAACCCACTGTAAAATTGGTCATTATAGAGAGAAAATAAATCGTATTAAGTGTATTACATTTGTATGTCTGGTTCAGTCGATATTGAACTGCTGATGGCATGTATTTGAAAATAAAACATTGATTCATTAGCTGATTTTTTATATCAGGTTAAATGCATGTTTTGTCGTTAATGGGGGCGAGTAGCTCACTCCAGCTCTGAGGAGCTCACTGAAATGAACAGGTACTTTCTGTGGAACTTTCCCAACCTTCTCCTGCCTCTATTCTTTACCCTGCAGGGGAATAAAAGCCCCATTTTTGGCAACGTCTCAGGGATGGCAATGAGTCACACTGGAACACAGGATACGGACACAGACGACGGTGACGACCTCTGTTCAGCCCGCTAACACCCGCAACCAGGAGCAGGTTCTGTACTCCACTGTTCAAAAGCCACTCCCCCAGTGTGAGGAGGGTGTTCAGTACGCCAGCATCCAGTTCCGCCCCTCCAGTGCTGCCCCCAGGTGAGAATATCCCACCTTTATACTACCTGTGCTGACTGTCGCTGTGTCAGGTCTATTATCTCTCTCCAGCAGCTTTTATCACAGGCTGCTCTCTCTGACTGGAGCCAGACGAGGCCTCTATGGAGTCAGCAGGAGAACGACCCTCACTGGACAGACCAGAGTGTCTCACTGGACAGACCAGAGTGTCTCACTGGATAGACCAGAGTGTCTCACTGGACAGACCAGAGTGTCTCACTGGATAGACCAGAGTGTCTCACTGGATAGACCAGAGTGTCTCACTGGGGAGAGCTGAGATGGTTGTGCTGTGATTTATATCGGAAAAAAACAAAGAATTATTTAGATTCTAACCGTAGTAGATGTGCTACATTTACATCAGCGTGTTCAGTATTAGAAATTAATGATAGCCAAAAAACGTGCATCCATAACACTTGGACATGTAAGCATGTACAAAACAAACCCTGGAAACAAAATACAAATGAGCATTTCAGACAAAAATGCAAATGAGCATTTCTGAGATTCCAGTACTTCTCAGTACATCTGTAACAGTTTATATATGTATGTGTTCTTTGGAGCAGGTGTTGCCTAGATGCACACTATTTCTATATTTTTGGTTGCTTGTGTGTTGCAGTCCCAAAGCCCAGTTCAAGTATTTTAAAATGTTGTAATCTCTCGCTGCTGCTTTGCTAAGAACTTCTCTGCCTGGTCAAAAGAAGAACATGGTAATATGAGGACTGGATGTTCTGCTGATCTAGATTCATCATTTGGTTTGTTCAGCTTGTCAACTTTCTTCTCTTTTCATCTCCTTGCTGTGTGACATCACAGTGATGTAATGTTTTCCAAAATTCCAGTTCTGTAGCTAAAGCTTCTGCTTGTGCGTCATGTTGCAAGGTGTGTCTAAATGTGATAAAGGCTCAGGCAGGATTGACTGAAATGAGAATGAGAATGTCTGTGACTTTAATAGAGTCTAAATGCGCTGTTTTCTCCATGCAGGTCACCAGCAGCATCCATAAAGGAAGACTGTGTTCTCTACAGCACACTTCGAAAACTGGACATGTGAAAATAATCCAGGAAGATATCTTGCTTCATAAACTGTGGACCAATGCTGGTTATTCAGTGTAAATTTGGACATTTCTTTTAATGTGTGAGCATTTCCTGTGTTTTATCTTGAACTTTAAACAGCAAATTGTCTGCAAAGTAATCCTCAAGCGGTATGAACCAAACATTTCCTTCACTGGATAATACATTTAAGAGTATTTATTAAAACCAGTGAACATAAACTCTCCTCATGAACTCAGGTCACATGACTGTGCCTTTGTCACATGACCAGGATGACTGTGGTTATTGGAGTCTGCAAAGATCTACTTAGAATGGATCATTCCTTTGGCATTCTATCAAAATTTACATGCATAACAGCTCATGGCTTCATATTGTACACAAAGTATTATCATGATGTTGGTGCCTGAAAGCCATTGTCATTGCTGAATGTATTCGTTGGCCAAGTATACTCGAGAATAGAGCTTTATATATAATTAAATTTTTTAATTTTTTTTTATTAATGCTTGTATAGCATTTACATTATTATGACATTCTTGTGCACATTTTGTGATTATATTATGCTTATTACTGAACTGATCCCATCTAGAGTATAAATTCACATGAGGTGAATTTGTTTTTCACATTCTTAGTGTTTATTTTTTGTATTGCTAAACGTTAGAATTCAGAGCATACCTTGAATTTTAACAATCATTCAATGAAACAAACAAAAAAAACATATGCTTGAAGAATTAAGTAAGTAAACCATGTACTGTAGGTGTTACCCCCTGGGTTCTGCTGATGGAATAGAACATGTGCAGGTACAGCACTAAACAGGTACTTTAAAAAAATATCCCACAGGGCCTGCTGGATTTCCAAATGAAAAAAAAAAGTCTATATATATATATATATATATATATAGTAGTAGACACAGTATGGGTAAGGAACCCAGTCGAAAAATTTAGCAAATGATGTCATCAGTACTGTCATTTATGTTTACTATGGGGTGAGACCTGCACCACATTGAGTTAAATGAAATAAACGAAAAATATATCTTTAATAAACTGTAAAAAAAAAAAAAAAAAAAAAATCAAAAACACCCAGATTCATATTGGTTGAACATGCTGTTTGTGGCAGTGAAATTAACCTCAGGAGGAGAGATGAATGTAGTGCATCTTGTCTGCCTGTAGATGACACTATTACTGCTGTACATGAGTCCTGTCTGAGAGTTTCAGATCGATTTCCCCCAAGATCTTTTGCGAAGCTGAATTAAGTAATCTGGTTCAGGTAATGGTTTTTTGTATGGGGCTCCTGAACCTAAGAGTGTTTACCTGTGCCTGATGCCTATCACACCTTTTGCAGACTAATTAATATTAAGATCTTCTGTTTTACAGACTGTTTATACTGTACATGTATTGGAATAGGACAAGCCTCAGACCTTAACAACAATGTATGCATTAGCAGATAGCTTCCTGCTTGTAGCTTTAGTTCACATTGCCAATGCAGTCACAGATGTTTTAATTCAGTCATGCACATGCAGCTGAATGCATATTTTTATTTGTTATTGTTTTACAAGATCTCAAATAAAGACTAAATTCATTTGGGAACAGACAGAGATGCTGAAATTAAAAAATAAAATTAAAAAAAACAGAAACAATGCCTGTATTAATTGCACATCAGTGAATGGAATAAAGGTCTCAAGTGAATTCATACATGTGCTTATGTGAGATGTGAGATTGAACTGCTGTACCCATTTAAATGGTTTGTGGACTGGGAAGGCCTCTGTTAGTGTAGAGAGAGGGTGGTGCAATGTGGGGGGGGGGCACAGAAAAAGGCACAGAGCCAGGGGAGTGTTGTTCAGGTATTTTTGTTGGAGGGAAGGTAGCCAGCTTTCCAGAGAGTTTTAAGAGTGATCGATAAGCAGTGCTGTATTGTAAGTTATAGTAGTGATAGCCCGTCCACACATTTCCAAGGAATAAACAAGGCAAAGGAGGAATCCCTGTGCTGGCTGGCTGTTCCCGAGTATTTGCTCATGCTACAGAAACACGGCAACGACGAAGCACTCACCCACGTCCTTACGCCATGTTGTTTGCATGCGTTTGCATGCGTGTGCACGTCAGCATGTCTGTCTTATAGAGCGTGTGGATTCAGGAATATTTACAAATGCAAAGTTTGACTTCATTATTGCATATGTCAAAATGGATCAGGAATTATGCCTGTAAGCAGAATTGTTATGTTTATTTTATAATATCCAAAATAAACATAAATGCAATTGATTGGGATTAAGAACAGCTGTTGTCATTGATATTCATATTGGTATCTGAATCTCAATAAGAGGGTGGAGTTACCCAGCCTTTTAAAAATGTACAGTTAGTCCTGACCAGACGCAAAGCTAATGACTGCGGTTGTTCTGCCATTTTTATCAGTTAACTTTTAAAATGTGCAAGACTTGAAAAAGGGGAAGTAAGTCAGATCTGCATCAGCACATTCTACTTTTATATTTAGCATGAAGCATTGTATGTGCGATCATATTCAGCCACACTGCTCTGTCTGCAAGGCTGTTTAATACCAATGCCTCATTAGCAAACCACTGAGGTCAAATCAGAACTCTCTCCTGGTAAGTGTATTATCATATTATTTAATTTAATCAACTATGTCACAATATTTTGTGGTGCAAGAAGATTGAACTGGGATAAATCAAAAAATAAAATGTATTTTCAGACTAGAAATGATTGTTGTTTCTTCCATACAAATATCAATCATCAAGTCACAGCCTGTTTGAGTATCTGCTGTCTGGACTGTGTGAGCTCTTCATTAAAGCCTGAGCATTTAGGGACATTAGCAGCACAAACTCACTGTGTGCGCTTGTGTAGCATTTGTTAGTCTGGTATTTTTTGCTAATAAATAGAATCCTCTGAGAGTCTTTGTTTCTGCCATTCATTTTCACAGTGTAAATAATAATCAAGACCTGTATATGTGTATTCTGATGAGTATTTTCAATCTGATGCAGCCATGCTCTTCAAACCCCTGTTGGTAATCGTCCTCTCTGTGTCAGGTAAATTGTTTGTATTTTTTTTTCACAAATGTAGTTCTGATGTTTCAGTCTGCATATACAGTATTTATCAGCATGTGTTCCTATTTATTAGTTTCCCTTCATTATCTCAATCAGAAGCAAAAGTGAATACATTTAAATTCCATTAAGGAATGTATATAATTTCTATAAAATAATGTTCTACAGTACATTAGCTTAGAGTAGTGCAACATTTATCATCTGATGAGAGAGGGGAACAAAGAGAGAACTTATAAGAAGTTCCTCTTCACACTCAGCTTTAAAACTGAGACAGAGGCACGATATAAATATCTGTGGCTTTACAAAATGATCGGAGCTGTTGATTGTACATGTTGCATTCTTAGAATGGTGAAAAAGTATTTTGGTGCCACATGTTTTAATAAAAACAGTTCATTTTCACTTTTAGAAAAACATAACAGTTTTCAGCCGAGAGTGTACGCAAACACTCGCTCTTAACTTGCTTGGCATAATGCTACTTTCTAGCAAAGCTAGCTACTAAGCAAGACTTCCTGTGCCTGTGAATCTCACATTTATTGGCGGCTACTGCCGTCTACTGATGTCAGTTAGTATTGAAATAGCTAACAGAGGGACAAAAGTTTATGCAGTTAATTTGTTTGAATCTGCAAAGTCTTATATCACTGAAAAAAACAAAAAACAAAAAATATATATATAATAATGGGAAGGTCCGAAATAACATCAACAAAACCAACCACAGGCATCAGCCTGCCTCCAGAACATGTCCAGGCCACAATTATTGATGTACTATGTAAGTTAGGTGCAGTAGTTTTAAATTTTTGTTAATTGAATTCCTTATCTGTCATGTTGCCAACACATCTGTGTTTTAAATTTGTGTGTGTGTGTGTGTGTGTGTGTGTGTGTGTGTGCGTGTGTGCGTGTGTATTTTTCAGGTGTTCTGAGCCAGTGGGAATGGGGAGTGACTTACACCCCTGAGAGAATCTGTGCCTTAAAGGGGTCTTCAGTAGACATGAGCTGCACTTACTCATATCCCACATCTCACACAGTGCAGAAAACATTCTGGTTCATTCACTGGAATGAGGCACAGGAGCCTGAGGACCTGTCCAAGGACTCAGAGTACTCTCACCGTGTGGAGTATCTGAGGGATATGAGCAATGGCTGCACCTTCAGAATAAAGCAACTGAAAGAAAGCGATTCAGCAATATATCGCTTCAGGTTCCTGACTGACGGCCAACATGGAAAATATACTGGTCAGCCTGGAGTCTCATTGACAGTTACAGGTAATTCTAAACTTGCTTTTTAACTATTAACTGGCAATACTCCTAATCATTTTTTAATAGGCACAGAATGGTCTTTTTATTATGTTGATTCTTGTGTGCAGGTCTACAGGTGAAAGTGACAGAGAATGAGGCACAGAGTGTAACACTGACCTGTAGCAGCACCTGCACTTTGAGTGGCAACCCAACCTTTACCTGGTACAAGAATGGAAAAGTTGTCCCCTATGAAAATAAATCTCCTTAATTTAGCCAGCACTGATGATACAGATCTCTACTCCTGTGCTACAGGAGGAGTCACTTCCCCTGCAGTCAATGTGAAATGTGAGTGCCTGCCCACCTTCTGTTTTACTGGGAAATAATGCATGCAGGGCCGGCCCAAGGCATAAGCGAACTAAGCGGCTGCTTAGGGCCCCGTGGCCACCAGGGGGCCCCCATGCGGTATTCATCCCCTATCGCAAAACCAGCGTTAGTAATTTAAAATGGAATGACAACCGAATATTTCATAACGTAATGTAAGACGGATTTTACAAAGCAGCCAGGCCCTCCCACCAGCCCGGGTCGACAGGACTGCTCTGAGGGCCCCCGAAACCCTCGGGCCGGTACTGAATGCATGTCTGGGTTTATGGTCAATCCTACTCCTGCAGAATAAAATATTCTCTGTTTAAGAACAGGAAACAGGAAAGGATTTGTTTTAATTCACAACAGAGAAACAGCACACCATGGTGAGGCACAATATATGGTTGATCTTGAGCGATGATGAGCGGGGAGATCATAGGTCAAAGAATATTATTTTAAAATTGTAAATTTATTGTGAAAATCATGATCACATTGCTAATGCTTTGCACTGTTGTTATGATGATGTCTTTATGAATGTATAATATCAATGTATCACCTCTATTGAATGTATATTATACCAATAAGTACAGTTTACCTGGTTTTGAGGGAGGAGCATAAGAGGGTGAGAAGTTGATTGAATAACTGAATGTTTTTCTTTCTGCATTTTGTTCCTTCACCCAGGTGTGAAGGTGGAAATAAATTCAGACACAGTGTCAGGGGGAGATTCAGTGGAACTGACCTGTACAGCAACCTGCACTCACCTGACTGAGAGCAACAGCTTCATCTGGTACAAGAATGAGCAGCTTCTGACTGGCGACTACAGGTTCTCCCAGTCCGACAGAAACCTAACATTCACAGCCAGAAGTGAAGATACGGGCAGATACTCCTGTGCTGTAGAAGGCTATCAGCATCTTGTTTCCCCTGCCGTGACTCTCAGTGTGAGATGTGAGTGTTTGAGGTCTCATTTGTGTATTTTACATTCATTTATGCACAAGAACTAAGAGATTCTTCTGAGAGAACAAGCATTCCATTATCAGACAGATTGAGATTTTGGGGTCTCAGTTGACTTCAATCTTTGATTGAAATGAAAAGCTGGACCCTTTATCTGCCACCAAATAATTTTTAAAAGAGGGGGGAAATGACTGCATGTTTTCACCACGTTAGGCCAGCCAATCCAGAGAAAATTCGGCTGACGACCAACCACAAGAAATGTAACAAGTAACGGCAGTTGTCAATAGAAATGTCTTTGAGTAAAAAGTACATAAATTCTTTATCGATGTAGTGGAGTAGAAAGTGAAAGTTGCCAATATTGTTCATAGTCAGAAAAAGTACAAAGTTTCCAATATCCTACATAAGTACAGTAACAAAGTACATGTACTTAGTTACTTACCACCACTGTGCAAAAATAACAAACCAAGCATATTGGCACAAGCAATGCATGGCCCTAATCCTCTTAGTGACCATCAACTTACTGCTCATGTTTCCTTGTGTTATTGATATTATTAGTGCACATTATGTCTGTTAAAAAAAACATTTATATCACCATGCTGGATATTCTAATGTAGAATATAAGTGTGTTGAGTTACATTCTGTTTGCTTTTTTAATCCACTCAGGTGTGAAGGTGGATATAAATTCTGACACAGTGTCAGGGGGAGAGACAGTGGAACTGACCTGTAGAGCAACCTGCACTCACCTGACTGAGAGCAACAGCTTCTTCTGGTACAAGAATGAGCAGCTTCTGACTGACGACTACAGGATCTACCAGTCCTATAGGAACCTTACATTCATAGCCAGAAGTGAAGATACGGGCAGATACTCCTGAACTGTAAGAGGCAATCAACATCTTGTTTCCCCCGCCGTGACTCTCAGTGTGAGATGTGAGTTTTTGAGGTCACATTTGTGGATTTTATATTCATTTATGCACAAGAACTAATTCTTCTGAGAGAACAAGCATTCCATTATCAGACAGATTGAGATTTTGGGTTCTCAGTTGACTTCAATCTTTAATTGATATGAAATACTGGACCATTTACAGTATTATGCATTCATACATTTATTGTGGGTTCTATACAATGTGGAATTTTGTTGAATAACTCATATATTGTGGTTATTGTATTTCTTCTTCTCACTCAGGTCTAAAGGTTGAAATAAATCTAGCACAGTGAGTGAGAGAGTGAGGGTGACACTAACCTGAATATCACCTGCACTGACCTGACTGCACCAAACATTCATCTGGTACAAGAATGGGCAATTTCTACAAAACACCACCAGAAATATGAAAATCATACTACATTCAGTTCAAAGCCAGCAGTGGAGATGCAGGCAGCTACTCCTGTGCAGTAAGAGGTCATGAGAATCTCCCGTCCCCAGCAGTGACTCTCAGTGTGAATGTGTATTTGAAGACAAACTCATTATTTAACTTTACTGAGTCTCATTTGTTCCTCATTTTGAAAAAGCGTGATGCAGTTGTACTTTAATGTACCTTTAAAAGACTTGAGAACTGGGCAGAAGAGTAACCTGCAGATAATGATTAGGAAATGGAAGTTATTTGTTTAGAAACGATGCGGTTGTTTCATTCATAAAATTGAAGAAAGATGACAACATGCATTAAATAGCAGATCAAACAAAATGACATATTGGAAACATTAGGAAAGATAATGTGGTAATTACAAGATCTATATAAAAACTGCAGGACCTGTTATTTCTCTTTCAGATCCTCCTAAGAACACCTCAGTATCAGTGAGCCCTCTGGTGAAATAGTGGAGGGCAGTTCAGTGACACTGACCTGCAGCAGTGATGCCAACCCACCAGTGCAGAACTACACCTGGTATAAGAAGAATGACACTGGAGTCTGGCAGGCAGGATCTGGACAGAGTTTTAACTTTTCTAACTTTAGATCCTGGAACAGAGGAGAATACTACTGTGAGGCACAGAACAGACTTGGAGCTCAGAATGCTACTGCTCTACAGGTCACAGTGCAAGGTAGGACCAGAACATATTTGATACAATATTTTATGTGATACTGATTATGATCCTGAGGCTACAAAGCAATGCTGATCATGATACAGAGGCTACGATCTGAAATGGATCACAATAGATGATAGTGAAATGTCACAAAAAGTGTCACCATGCCCATGTTGCTTAAAATTCATATGTACAGTAAGTTCTAGTAAAGATAAGCACAGATGGGTGTATTAATGCATTTATAAACTTTCAGGAGGTCAGTCATTGATCATGGCTGCAGCTGTGGGAGTGGCTGAAATTTTGGCTCTTGTGTTTCTGTGTGTGTGCCTGAGGTACGTGGTTGTAAATTAGTCGGTTTGTAGTCACTCCAGTGTGAATTGCTGCATGTCTGATTTAGACTCATAGTTTAAAACAAGTGTACATTTTTGTGGAATGTTTTTGTCAAGCATTAGCTACGTTACATCATGCTGATGCCATATCCCCCCTCTAATGTCTGATTAGTGCTTAGACCACTGCATTATTGGACATCTTGTTTTATTGAGATGTCAATTTTATAAACTCTGACTGATGCGTTTTAGTGTCCCAATTAGTTATCAAACCTGTATGATGGGGTAACAGAATCCCTTAAAGCTTGTTCTTAATATGAATCATGTGGACAGTTACAGACCATAACAAAGTCTTGTCAAGCGCATCAATTTGCCCATGAGCTCCAGTGTTGGTTTGAATAAAGCAGAACTACATTTACTGGGCAGGAAGAAACCTCTTATAACTCAGGCTCATTTCCTGTAACCAAATGACATCTGAATAATAAAAAATATACACATACATGGGCACTATTACCTCAGCAATACACATCATTCAAACAAAAGCAAAATGCTGTTTATACAAGAGGGGGCTGTTTAAAGATTTGTCTGAAGGTAGATTTACTTTTTATTTTTCTTTCTTCTCTGAATAATCAGGAGGAGAAAATCAACAAATGAGACAGAAGGGGACAGGCAGGTGAGTTAATGAATTCAGTCTACATATATGCATACATGTATTTATCTACGGATGTAACATAATTTTGATAATGCATAATGCATTCTTTAAGCAAAAACGGAAATGTGGTTAACACTGTCTATAATGCCTGTCTATAATGCATTATATACTTATAATACATTAAAATTTGTTCATAATACAGTATAATTAGAGTTATGAAGATTGATTAATACTCACAATGCTTTATAACAGTAATCGTGAGACATTATTTATTTATTTATATAGCAAATGGGTATTGCTAATGGGGATCCTAAATAAATAAATAAACCTTTCTTACAAATAAGTAGAAAGCATAGCAGTGTGTGTACCATGTGACCTTGAAGGTTTATTAGTGCCCATGTATGTGTATATTTTTTATTATTCAGATGTCATTTGGTTACAGGAAATGAGCCTGAGTTATGAGAGGTTTCTTCCTGCCCAATAAATGTAGTTCTGCTTTATTCAAACCAACACTGGAGCTCATGGGCAAATTGATGCGCTTGACAAGACTTTGTTATGGTCTGTATCTGTCCACATGATTCATATTAAGAACAAGCTTTAAGGGGATTCTGTTACCCCATCATACAGGTTTGATAACCTAATTGGGACACTAAAACGCATCAGTCAGAGTTTATAAAATTGACATCACAATAAAACAAAATGTCTAATAATGCAGTGGTCTAAGCACTAATCAGACATTAGAGGGGGGAGTATGGCATCAGCATGATGTAATGTAGCTAATGCTTGACAAGAACATTCCACAAAAATGTACACTCGTTTTAAACTATGAGTCTAAATCAGACATACAGCAATTCACACTGGAGTGACTACAAAACCGACTAATTTACAACCACGTACCTCAGGCACACACACAGAAACACAAGAGCCAACATTTCAGCCACTCCCACAGCTGCAGCCATGATCAGTGACTGACCTCCTGAAAGTTTATAAATGCATTAATACACCCATCTGTGCTTATCTTTACTAGAACGTATTGTACATATGAATTTTAAGCAACATGTGCATGGTGACACTTTTTGTGACACTGCGCAATCATCTATTGTGATCCATTTCAGATCGTAGCCTCTGTATCATGATCAGCTCTGCTTTGTAGCCTCAGGATCATAATCAGTATCACGTAAAATATCGTATCAAATATGTTCTGGTCCTACCTTGCACTGTGACCAGTATAGCAGAAGCATTCTGAACTCCAAGTCTGTTCTGTGCCTCACAGTAGTACTGTCCTCTGTTCCAGGATCTAAAGTTAGAAAAGTTCAAACTCTGTCCAGATCCTGCCTGCCAGACTCCAGTGTCATTCTTCTTAACCCAGGTGTAGTTCTGCACTGGTGGGTTGGCATCACTGCTGCAGGTCAGAGTCACTGAACTGCCCTCCACTATTTCACCAGAGGGGCTCACTGATACTGAGGTGTTCTTAGGAGGATCTGAAAGAGAAAATAACAGGTCCTGCAGTTTTATATAGATCTCACACTTACCACATGTTTCCTTTTCCTCAATGTTTCCAATATGTCATTTTGTTTGACTGCTATTATTGCGATGTCATCTTTCTTTCAATTTTTAGAATGAAACCCGCTATCGTTTCTAAACATAATAACTTCCATTTCCTAATCATTATCTGCGGGTTACTCTTCTGCCCAGTTCTCAAGTCTTTTAAAGGTACATTAAAGTACAACTGCATCACCGCTTTTTCAAAATGAGTAACAAATGAGACTCAGTAAAGTTAAATGTATGAGTTTGTCTTCAAATACTCACATCTCACACTGAGAGTCACTGCTGGGGACGGGAGATTCTCATGACCTCTTACTGCACAGGAGTAGCTGCCTGCATCTCCACTGCTGGCTTTGAACTGAATGTAGTTATGATTTTCATATTTCTGGGTGGTGTTTTGTAGAAATTGCCCATTCTTGTACCAGATGAATGTTTGGTTGGCAGTCAGGTCAGTGCAGGTGATATTGCAGGTTAGTGTCACCCTCACTCTCTCACTCACTGTGCTAGATTTCATTTCAACCTTTAGACCTGAGTGAGAAGAAGAAATACAATAACACAATATATTGAGTTATTTAACAAAATTCCACATTGTACAGAACCCACAATAAATGTATGAATGCATATTACTGTAAATGGTCCAGTTTTTCATTTCAATTAAAGATTGAAGTCAACTGAGACCCCAAAATCTCAATCTGTCTGATAATGGAATGCTTGTTCTCTCAGAAGAATCTCTTAGTTCTTGTGCATAAATGAATGTAAAACACACAAATGTGACCTCAAACACTCACATCTCACACTGAGAGTCACGGCGCGGGAAACAAGATGCTGATTGCCTCTTACAGCACAGGAGTATCTGCCCGTATCTTCACTTCTGGCTGTGAATTTAAGGTTTCCATAGGACTGGGAGAACCTGTAGTAGTCAGTCAGAAGCTGCTCATTCTTGTACCAAATGAAGCTGTTGCTCTCAGTCAGGTGAGTGCAGGTTGCTGTACAGGTCAGTCCACTGTCTCTCCCCCTGACACTGTGTCAGAATTTATATCCACCTTCACACTGAGTGGATTAAAAAAGCAAACAGAATGTAACTCAACACACTTATATTCTACATTAGAATATCCAGCATGGTGATATAAATGTTTTTTTTAACAGACATAATGTGCACTAATAATATCAATAACACAAGGAACATGAGCAGTAAGTTGATGGTCACTAAGAGGATTAGGGCCATGCATTGCTTGTGCCAATATGCTTGGTTTGTTATTTTTGCACAGTGGTGGTAAGTAACTAAGTACATGTACTTTGTTACTGTACTTATGTAGGATATTGGAAACTTTGTACTTTTTCTGACTATGAACAATATTGGCAACTTTCACTTTCTACTCCACTACATCGATAAAGAATTTATGTACTTTTTACTCAAAGACATTTCTATTGACAACTGCCGTTACTTGTTACATTTCTTGTGGTTGGTCGTCAGCCGAATTTTCTCTGGATTGGCTGGCCTAACGTGGTGAAAACATGCAGTCATTTCCCCCTCTTTTAAAAATTATTTGGTGGCAGATAAAGGGTCCAGCTTTTCATTTCAATCAAAGATTGAAGTCAACTGAGACCCCAAAATCTCAATCTGTCTGATAATGGAATGCTTGTTCTCTCAGAAGAATCTCTTAGTTCTTGTGCATAAATGAATGTAAAATACACAAATGAGACCTCAAACACTCACATCTCACACTGAGAGTCACGGCAGGGGAAACAAGATGCTGATAGCCTTCTACAGCACAGGAGTATCTGCCCGTATCTTCACTTCTGGCTGTGAATGTTAGGTTTCTGTCGGACTGGGAGAACCTGTAGTCGCCAGTCAGAAGCTGCTCATTCTTGTACCAGATGAAGCTGTTGCTCTCAGTCAGGTGAGTGCAGGTTGCTGTACAGGTCAGTTCCACTGAATCTCCCCCTGACACTGTGTCTGAATTTATTTCCACCTTCACACCTGGGTGAAGGAACAAAATGCAGAAAGAAAAACATTCAGTTATTCAATCAACTTCTCACCCTCTTATGCTCCTCCCTCAAAACCAGGTAAACTGTACTTATTGGTATAATATACATTCAATAGAGGTGATACATTGATATTATACATTCATAAAGACATCATCATAACAACAGTGACAAAGCATTAGCAATGTGATCATGATTTTCACAATAAATTTACAATTTTAAAATAATATTCTTTGACCTATGATCTCCCCGCTCATCATCGCTCAAGATCAACCATATATTGTGCCTCACCATGGTGTGCTGTTTCTCTGTTGTGAATTAAAACAAATCCTTTCCTGTTTCCTGTTCTTAAACAGAGAATATTTTATTCTGCAGGAGTAGGATTGACCATAAACCCAGACATGCATTCAGTACCGGCCCGAGGGTTTCGGGGGCCCTCAGAGCAGTCCTGTCGACCCGGGCTGGTGGGAGGGCCTGGCTGCTTTGTAAAATCCGTCTTACATTACGTTATGAAATATTCGGTTGTCATTCCATTTTAAATTACTAACGCTGGTTTTGCGATAGGGGATGAATACCGCATGGGGGCCCCCTGGTGGCCACGGGGGCCCTAAGCAGCCGCTTAGTTCGCTTATGCCTCGGGCCGGCCCTGCATGCATTATTTCCCAGTAAAACAGAAGATGGGCAGGCACTCACATTTCACATTGACTGCAGGGGAAGTGACTCCTCCTGTAGCACAGGAGTAGAGATCTGTATCATCAGTGCTGGCTAAATTAAGGGAGTATTTATTTTCATAGGGCACAACTGTTCCATTCTTGTACCAGGTCAAGGTTGGGCTGCCACTCAAAGTGCAGGTGCTGCTACAGGTCAGTTTTACACTCTGTGCCTCATTCTCTGTTACTTTCACCTGAAGACCTGCACACAAGAATAAACATGATAAATAGACCATTCTGTTTCTATTAGAAAATGATTAGGAGTACTGCCAGTTCATAGTATATAAAGCAAGTTTAGAATTACCTGTAACTGTCAATGAGACTCCAGGCAGACCAGTATATTTTCCATGTTGGCTATCAGTCTGGAACCTGAAGCGATATATTGCAGAATCGCTTTCTTTCAGTTGCTTTATTCTGAAAGTGCAGTCACTGTTCTTATCCCCCAGATACTCCACACGGTGAGAGTACTCTGCATTCTGGGACAGGTCCTCAGGCTCCTGTGTCTCATTCCAGTGAATAAACCAGAATGTTTTCTGCACTCTGTGATATGTGGGATATGAGTAAGTGCAGCTCATGTCTACTGAAGACCCCTTTAAGGCACAGATTCCCTCAGTGGTGTAAGTCACTCTCCATCCCCGCTGGCTCAGAACACCTGAAAAACACACACACACACACACACACACACACACACACACAAATTTAAAACACAGATGTGTTGGCAACATGACAGATAAGGGATTCAGTTAACAAAACTTTAAAACTACTGCACCTAACTAATATTTTTTGTTTTTTTCGGTGATATAAGAATTTGCAGATTCAAACAAATTAACATAATCTTTTGTCCCTCTGTTAGCTATTTCAATACTAACTGACATCTGTAGACGTCAGTAGCCGCCAATAAATGTGAGATTGACAGGCACAGGAAGTCTTGCTTATTAGCAAGCTTTGCTAGAAAGTAGCATTATGCCAAGCAAGTTAAGAGTGAGTGTCTGGGTACACTCTTGGCCGAAAACTGTTATGTTCTGCTAACAGTGAAAATGAACTGCTTTTATTAAAACATGTGAACCAAAATACTTTTTCACCATTCAAACGCAACATGCACAATCAACAGCTCCGATCATTTAGTAAAGCCAGATATTTATATCAAGCCTCTGTCTCAGTTTTAAAGCTGAGTGTGAAGAGGAACTTCATCTTATAAGTTCTCTCTTTGTTCGCCTCTCTCTTCATATGAGAAACGTTGCACTACTCTAAGCTAATGTACTGTAGAACATTATTTTATAAAAATTATATACATTCCTTAAAGCGATTTAAATGTATTCACTTTTGCTTCTGATTGAGACAATGAAGGGAGACTAATAAATAGAAACACATGCTGATAAATATTGTATATGCAGACTGAAACATCAGAACTACATTTGGAAAAAAAACACAAACAATTTACCTGACACAGAGAGGACGATTACCAACAGGGGTTTGAAGAGCATGGCTGCATCAGATTGAAAATACTCATCAAAATACACATATATACTTGATTATTATTTACACTGAAAATGAATGGCAGAAACAAAGACTCAGAGTATTCTATTTATTAGCAAAAAATACCAGACTAACAAATACTACACAAGCGCACACAGTGAGTTAGTGCTGCTAATGTCCCTAAATACGTTTTTTTATGAAGAGCTCACACAGTCCAGACAGCAAAGACTCAAACAGGATGTTACTTGACAATTGATATTTGTATGGAAGAAACAGCAATCATTTCTAGTCTGAAAATACATTTTATTTTTTGATTTATCCCAGTTCAATCTTCTTGCACCACAAAATATTGTGACATAGTTTTGATTAAATTAAATGATATGATAATGCACTTACCAGGAGAGAATTCTGATCTGGCCTCAGTGCTTTGCCAATGAGCCATTAGTATTAAACAGCCTTACAGACAGAGCAGTGTGGCTGAATATGATCGGAAATAAAATGCTTCACACTAAATATAAATTAGAATGTGCTGATGCAGATCTGACTTACTTCCCTCTTTTTTAAGTCATGCACATTTGAAAAGTTAACTGATAAAAATGGCAGAACAAACGCAGTCATTAGCTTTGCGTCTGGTCAGGACTAACAGTACATTTTTAAAAGGCTGGGTAACTCCATTCTCTTATTGAGATTCAGATACCAATATGAATATCAATGACAACAGCTGCTCTTAATCCCAATCAATTGCAATTATGTTTATTTTGGATATTATAAAATAAACATAACAATTCTGCTTACAAGCATAATTCCTGATCCATTTTGACATATGCAATAATGAAGTCAAACTTTGCATTTGTAAATATTCCTGAATCCACACGCTCTATAAGAGAGACATGCTGACGTGCACACTTCAATGCACACGCATGCACACGCATGCACACGCATGCACACGCATGCACACGCATGCAAACAACATGGCGTAAGGCCGTGGGTGAGTGCTTCGTCGTTGCCGTGTTTCTGTAGCATGAGCAAATATTCGGAAACAGCCAGCCAGAACAGGGATTCCACCTTTGCCTTGTTTATTCCTTGGAAATGTGCGGACGGGCTATCACTACTATAACTTGCAATACAGCACTGCTTACCGATCACTCTTAAAACTCTATGGAAAGCTGGCTACCTTCCCTCCAACAAAAATACCTGAACAACACTCCCCTGTCTCTGTGCCTTTTTCTGTGCCCCCCCCCCCCCCCCAATTTGCACCACTCCCTCTCTCTACACTTACAGAGGCCTTCCCAGTCCACAAACCATTTAAATGGGTACAGCAGTTCAATCACACATCTCACATAAGCACATGTATGAATTCACTTGAGACCTTTATTCTATTCACTGATGTGCAATTAATACAGACATTGTTTCTGTTTTTTTTAAAAATGTTTTTTAAATTTCAGCATCTCTGTCTGTTCCCAGATGAATTTTGTCTTTATTTCACATCTTGTAAAACAATAACAAATAAAAATATGCATCCAGCTGCATGTGCATGACTGAATTAAAACATCTGTGACTGCATTGGCAATGTGAACTAAAGCTACTAGCAGGAAGCTATCTGCTAATGCATACATTGTTGCTAAGGTCTGAGGCTTGTCCTATTCCAATACATGTACAGTATAAACAGTCTGTAAAAGCAGAAGAGCTTAATATCAATGAGTCTGTAAAAGGTGTGATAGGCATCAGGCACAGGTAAACACTTTTAGGTTCAGGAGCCCCATACAAAAAACCATTACCTGAACCAGATTACTTAATTCAGTTTCGCAAACGATCTTGGAGAAAATCGATCTGAAACGCTCAGACAGGACTCATGTACTGCAGTAATAGTGCCATCTACAGGCAGAAAAGGTGCACTGCATTCATCTCTCCTCCTGAGGTTAATTTCACTGCCACAAACAGAATGTTTAGCCTACTTGAATCTGGGTGTTATAGTTTTTTTATTTTCTTTTTCTTTTTTCTTTTTTTAACAGTTTATAAAAGATATATTTTCTATTTATTTCATTTAACTCAATGTGGTGCAGGTCTCACCCCGTACTAAAACATAAATGACAGTACTGGTGACATCATTCGCTAAATTTTTCCACTGGGTTCCTTACCCATCCTGTGTCTGCTATATATATATATATATATATATATATATATATATATATATATATATATCAGCCTTTTATAATTTGGAAATCCAGCAGGCCCTGTGGGATGTTTTTTTTAAAGTACCTGTTTAGTGCTTTTCCTGCACATGTTCTATTCCATCAGCAGAACCCAGGGGGTAACACCTACAGTACACGGTTTACTTACAAAATTCTTCAAGCATAGGTTTATTTTGTTTGTTTCATTAAATGATTGTTAAAAAAATTCAAGGTATGCTCTGAATTCTAACGTTTAGCAATACAAAAAATAAACACTAAGAATGTGAAAAACAAATTCACCTCATGTGAATTTATACTCTAGATGGGATCAGTTCAGTAATAAGCATAATATAATCACAAAATGTGCACAGGAATGTCATAATCATGTAAATGTTATACAAGTATTAATTAAAAAATTAAAAAAATTGAATTATATATAAAGCTCAATTCTCCAGTATATTTGGCCAACGAATACATTCAGCAATGATAATGGCTTTCAGTCACCAACATCTTGATAATACTTTGTGTACAATATGAAGACATGAGCTGTTATGCATGTACATTTTGATAGAATGCCAAAGGAATGATGCATTCGGGGTACATCTTTGCAGACCCAATAGCCATAGTCATCCTGGTCATGTGACAAAGGCACAGTCATGTGACCTGAGGTAATGAGGAGAGTTTATGTTCACTGGTTTTAATAAATACTCTTAAATGTATCATCCAGTGAAGGAAATGTTTGGTTCATACCGCTTGAGGATTACTTTGCAGACAATTTGCTGTTTAAAGTTCAAGCAAAAACATAGGAAATGCTCACACATTAAAAGAAATGTCCAAATTTACACTGAATAACCAGCATTGGTCCACAGTTTATGAAGCAAGATATCTTCCTGGTTTATTTTCACTTGTCCAAGTGTCGAAGTGTGCTGTAGAGAACACAGTCTTCCTTTACGGATGGAGCTGGTGACCTGCATGGAGAAAACAGCGCATTTAGACTCTATTAAAGTCACAGACATTCTCATTCTCATTTCAGTCAATCCTGCCTGAGCCTTTATCACATTTAGACACACTACATGAAGCACAAGCAGAAGCTTTAGCCACAGAACAGTTATCTGGAATTTTGGAAAACATTACATCACTGTGATGTCATAGGCTGAGGTCACACAGCAGGGAGATGAAAAGAGAAGAAAGTTGACAAGCTGAACAAACCAAATGATGAATCTAGATCAGTGGAACATCCAGTCCTCGTATTACCACGTTCTTCTTTTGACCAGGCAGAGAAGTTCTTAGCAAAGCAGCAGTGAGAGATTGCAACATTTAAAAAAACTTGAACAGGGCTTTGGGACTGCAACAAACAAGCAACCAAAATATAGAAATAGTGTGCATCAAGCCAACACCCGGTCCTACAAACACATCAATATATGAACTGTTACAGATGTACTGAGAAGTACTGGAATCTCAGAAATGCTCAATTGCATTTTCCTCTGAAATGCTCATTTGTATTTTGTTTCCAGGGTTTGTTTTGTACATGCTTACATGTCCAAGTGTTATGGATGTATGTTTTTTGGCTAAAATACTTCTTTATGTTTTTTTCCAAATATAAATCACAGCACACCCATCTCAGCTCTCCCCAGTGAGACACTCTGGCCTATCCAGTGAGACGCTCTGGCCTATCCAGTGAGACGCTCTGGTCAATCCAGGGAGACACTCTGGTCTATCCAGTGAGACACTCTGGTCTATCCAGTGAGACAGTATGGTCTATAAACCAGTGAGACACTCTGGTCTATCCAGTGAGACGCTCTGGTCTGTCCAGTGAGACACTCTGGTCTATCCAGTGAGACGCTCTGGTCTGTCCAGTGAGGGTCGTTCTCCTGCTGACTCCATAGAGGCCTCGTCTGGCTCCAGTCAGAGAGAGCAGCCTGTGATAAAAGCTGCTGGAGAGAGATAACAGACCTGACACAGCGACAGTCAGCACAGGTAGTATAAAGGTGGGATATTCTCACCTGGGGGCAGCACTGGAGGGGCGGAACTGGATGCTGGCGTACTGAACACCCTCCTCACACTGGGGGAGTGACTTTTGATCGGCGGAGTGTAGAAGTCTTTCCTGGTTGCGGGTGTTAGCGGGCTGAACAGAGGCGTAGAGGGGAACTTCACCGTCGTCTCTGTCCGTACCCTGTGTTCCAGTGTGACTCATTGCCATCCCTGAGACGTTGCCATAAATGGGGCTTTTATTCCCCTGCAGGGTAAAGAAAAGAGGCAGGAGAAGGATGGGAAAGTTCTACAGAAAGTTCCTGTTCATTTCAGTGAGCTCCTCAGAGCTGGAGTGAGCTACTCACCCCCATTAATGACAAAACATGCATTTAACCTGATATAAAAAAATCAGCTAATGAATCAATGTTTCATTTTCAAATACATGCCATCAGCAGTTCAATATCGACTGAACCAGACATACAGACGTAATACACTTAATACGATTTCTTGTCTCTAACATGACCTGTTTTACAATGGGTTTTCATAAAATCTTGGAAAGATTGCATATTGAAGTACTTTTTTCATTCCAAAGCATATATTTGCAATAACCAATAGCATTAAACCACTATCACAACAATAATCTGTGTGTATTTATTCATTGGAAACTGGTGAATACAACACATACAGTACAAGTCACTCTCCCTGGCTCTCTATGTAATGCACAGATTATTACATGCACATAAGCAGTATTGTACTGTGTAACGTTACTGTCACATACTGCAACCCCTTTTGAGAAAATGAAACTGTCCTTAACAGGGGAATACACATAATTAACTCCTGAAATATTTCCATTAAGCATGTCAACACACATAGAAGATCATAACCTCATACTGTAAATCTGTACATAATCTAATAAACCTTCAAGGTCACATGGCACACACTGCTATGCTTTCTACTTATTTGTAAGAAAGGTTTATTTATTTATTTAGGACCCCCATTTGCAATACACAGGTGCTATATGTATAAATAAATCATATCACATGATTACTGTTATAAAGCATTATGAGTATTAATCAATCTTCATAACTCTAATTGTACTGTATTATGAGCAGATTATAATGCATTATAAGTCTATAATGCATTATAGACAGGTATCATAGACAGTGTTTCCAAATTTCTGTTTTTGCTTCAAGAATGCATTATACATTATCAAAATTATATTACATCCATAGATAAATACATGTATGCACATATTCAGACTGATTTCA
This sequence comes from Anguilla rostrata, assembly GCF_018555375.3. NCBI lineage: Eukaryota > Metazoa > Chordata > Actinopteri > Anguilliformes > Anguillidae > Anguilla > Anguilla rostrata. Next base: position 82,365,918 of record NC_057933.1, on the reverse strand, counting down.
TTAACTTACCTGCCTGTCCCCTTCTGTCTCGATTGTTGATTTTCTCCTCCTGATTATTCAGAAAAGAAAGAAAAATAAAAAGTAAATCTACCTTCAGACAAACCTTTAAACAGCCCCCTCTTGTATAAACAGCATTCTGTCAGGACCACTGTCATCAAGTAGAACTTTATTGACAATAAAGGCAATACAGTTATGTTTGGCGGTATGGCTCTGTTCTGGAGCTCTCCCGCCAACCACGCAGCCCGCGTGGATAAGGCCGGGAGGCCAGCAGCCAAACCCCCCCTAGAGGGGTACACACAGAACAGATCCAGCAGCAAAGCAGTTTTTAACACATATGAATGGAACAAATGCAATTTCTTTACACATAAGGATGGAGCAATACAACTTCTTAACACATAGGAATGGAGAATGCAAATTCTTGACGCATGGGGATGGAGCTGGGGTGGTGGAGGGGATTTACGAAGCAACGTACAGCGCTTGCATGCAGGAGGAGCAGCCGAATGAGTAGAGGGAGGCTGTTTAAGTAGACCGCCCTGTTAGTGAATGTACTGTGATAGGCGAACATCACTCAGCTGAGCCATCAGCTGATTCGGCCGGAGCGCTTGACTCTCGTGACCTGCCAGAACTACGCGATGCTCCATTTTTGCTTTTATTTGAATGATGTGTATTGCAGAGTCAATAGTGCCCATGTATGTGTATATTTTTTATTATTCAGATGTCATTTGGTTACAGGAAATGAGCCTGAGTTATAAGAGGTTTCTTCCTGCCCAGTAAATGTAGTTCTGCTTTATTCAAACCAACACTGGAGCTCATGGGCAAATTGATACGCTTGACAAGACGTTGCTATGGTCTGTAACTGTCCACATGATTCATATTAAGACCAAGCTTTAAGGGGATTCTGTTACCCCATCATACAGGTTTGATAAACTAATTGGGACACTAAAACGCATCAGTCAGAGTTTATAAAATTGACATCAATAAAACAAAATGTCTAATAATGCAGTGGTCTAAGCACTAATCAGACATTAGAGGGGGGAGTATGACATCAGCATGATGTAACGTAGCTAATGCTTGACAAAAACATTCCACAAAAATGTACACTCGTTTTAAACTATGAGTCTGAATGAGACATACAGTAATTCACACTGGAGTGACTACAAACCGACTCATTTACAACCACGTACCTCAGGCACACAACACCCAGAAACACAAGAGCCAAAATGGCAGCCACTCCCACAGCTGCACCCGCGATCAGTGACTGACCTCCTAAGCAAAGTCAGAGAGATGTAGCCCTGTCAGTTATGATATAGCAGTGCTCATTTCACAACATGCCTCACCATGGTCCTTAAGGCGAAAGTTTATAAATTTTTAAATACACCCCTTATATGCCTACCTTCACTAGAAATTTCTGGACATTTGAATTTTACTGAATTCAATGCTGGCATCATGATACTTTTAGTTACACTGCTCATCATCATTATCTACCATGATCCGGTTCGGATTGTAGCACCAATAACATGATCAGCATTGCTTTGTAGCCACTGGATCACAATCAGCGTCAGATAAAACATTTTATCAAATATGTTCTGGCCCTACCTTGCACTGTGACCAGTAGAGCAGAAGCATTCTGAGCTCCAAGTCTGTTCTGTGCCTCACAGTAGTATTCTCCACTGTTCAAGGATCTAAACTCAGAAAAGTTTAAACTCTGTCCAGATCCTGCCTGCCAGACTCCCGCAGGGTCATTCTTCTTATACCAGGTGTATTTCTGCACTGGTGGGTTGGCATCGCTGCTGCAGGTCAGAGTCACTGAACTGCCCTCCACTATTTCACCAGAGGGGCTCACTGATACTGAGACGCTCTTCGGAGGATCTGAAAGAGAAAATAAAAGGTCTTGCAGTTTTAATTAAAAGTCACACAGAGGTGTTCTTGGGAGCATCTAAAATCATTAGAAAAATGTGTTGAATTCAATATAATTTCTCACTCACTGCGTTGCTTCTCGAAACACTAGCAGAAACATTTATTTCAAAGTAATGTTTATAATGGAGCTGAAATCTCACAATGTGAAGTGGAGGAGTGATGTGGTTAGGTCACCATCTGCAGGTGGAGTGGGAGCAGTATAGCTGGCTAACAACCACGCCTGTTTGCATTTACAATTGATTGGTAATAGTTTATATGCTCTGCCTGCAGTGAGACCGGGGTTCTGGAATGAGAGACGCACGCGGGAGCGGCATGCCATCTAATCCCCGTCCTTATCGTCTGTGTTTTGTTTTGTTTTTGTTTCCGTGTTTTTGGTATCGAGCGCACAATAAAGCCTTGGTGCCTCTAACAACGACGGATTGTGTGGTTTGTGGGGAAAAGGACTGCAGAACCTGTTACAGTAAATATCCCAGTATATCATGCTTTGTTACAAAATGAACTGGATATACTATAGCTTCTTATGGTAGTTGGAAAATGACACAGCAGAATCAGGTTTTTAAAAGTGACAGATGTATTTAGATATGTCTTTTTAGCATCTTCGTTAATAATGATAACTTCATTTTTTAAAGTTGAACAGCTGCATGTGGTACCTTTTTTGCCCTTTGCAAAGTCAAAATGACTACACGTTTTACCTAAGACATGTCAGTATGATCAGACTCATCACTGTGTGATAATGTAATTATATCTGATTTCTCCTTCACTGGTCAGTGTGTCTGCTTTACTCAGTATCTAACTATTGCAATGTTTCCGAAAGATACTCAGGAGATACTGACTCTCTGCTCTGTGTCTATGAAGCTGAGATGCACTGATATACTCACACTTCACATCAAGACGTTTAGGAGGAGATGTTTTTGTCCCAATCCCATTCCCTGCTTGACAGGTGTATTCTCCTGCATCCTGCAGTGTGATGCTTTTAATGGTGTAACTGGATCCTCTCCATGAAGAATCAGCTCTATTATTTTTATACCAGGTGTATGTCTGCACTGGTGGGTTGGCATCGCTGCTGCTGCAGGTCAGAGTCACTGAACTGCGCTCCACTATTTCACCAGAGGAGCTCACTGATACTGAGACGCTCTTCGGAGGATCTGAAAGAGAAAATAACAGGTACTGCAGTTTTAAATAAAAGTCACAGTGAGGTATTCTTGGGAGCAGCTTAAATCATTAGAAAGATGTTCTCAATTCCATATAATTTCTCACTCACTGTGTTGTGCTCAATACACTAGCAGAGACATTTATTTCAAAGTAATGTTCATAATGGAGCTGAAATCTCACAATGTGATGTGGAGAGGTGCTGTGGTTAGGGCGCCACCTGCAGGCAGAGTGGGAGCAGTATAGCTGGCTAACAACCAGGCCTGTTTGCAGTTACAATTGATTGGTAATGGTTTATATGCTCTGCCTGCAGTGAGACCGGGGTGCTGGAATAAGAGACGCACGCGGGAGCGGCATGCCATCTAATCCCCGTCCTTATCGTGTGTGTTTTGTTTTGTTGTGTTTTGGTTTCCGTGTTTTTGGTATCGAGCGCAGAATAAAGCCTTGGTGCCTCTAACAACGATGGATTGTGTGGTTTGTGGGGAAAAGGACTGCAGAACCTGTTACAGTAAATATCCCAGTATATCATGCTTTGTTACAAAATGAGCTGGATATACTGTAGCTTTTTATGGTAGTTGGAAAATGACACAACAGAATCAAGTTATCAAAAGTGACAGCAGTATTTAGATGTCTTTTTAGCATCTTCATTAATAATGATAACTTCATTTTTAAAAAGTTGAACAGCTGCATGTGGTACCTTTTTTACCCTTTGCAAACTCAAAATGACTACCCAAAGACACTCAAGAGATACTGACTCTCTGCTCTGTGTGTCTGAAGCTGAGATGCACTGATATACTCACACTGCACATTAAGACGTTTAGGAGGAGATTTTGTTGCCCAAATCCAATTCTGTGCCTCACAATAATATTCTCCTGCATCCCCGGATTTGATGTTATTAATGGTATAACTCTGTTGTGAACCTCTCCATGAAGAATCAGCTATATTATTTTTATACCAGGTGTATTTCTGCACTTGTGGGTTGGCATCACTGCTGCTGCAGGTCAGAGTCACTGAACTGCCTTCCACTATTACACCAGAGGGGCTCACTGATACTGAGACGTTCTTCGGAGGATCTGAAAGAGAAAATAACAGGTCCTGCAGTTTTAATGAAAAGTCACACTGAGGTATTCTTGGGAGCAGCTAAAATCATTAGACAAATGTTCTCAATTCCATATAATTTCTGACTCACTGTGTTACGTCTCAAAACACTAGCAGAGACATTAATTTCAAAGTAATGTTTATAATGGAGTTGAAATCTCAAACGTGATGTGGAGGAGTGGTGTGGTTAGGGCGCCATCTGCAGGTGGAGTGGGAGCAGTATAGCTGGCTAACAACCACGCCTGTTTGCAATGCATTGATTGGTAATGGTTTATATGCTCTGCCTGCAGTGAGACCGGGGTGCTGGAATGAGAGCGCACGCGGGAGCGGCATGCCATCTAATCCCCGTCCTTATCGTCTGTGTTTTGTTTTGTTTTGTTTTTGTTTCCGTGTTTTTGGTATTGAGCGCACAATAATGCCTTGGTGCCTCTAACAATGACGGATTGTGTGGTTTGTGGGGAAAAGGACTGCAGAACCTGTTACAGTAAATACCCCAGTATATCAAGCTTTGTTACAAAATGAACTGGATATACTGTAGCTTTTTATGGTAGTTGGAAAATAACACAACAGAATCAAGTTATCAAAAGTGACAGCAGTATTTAGATGTCTTTTTAGCATCTTCATTAATAATGATAACTTCATTTTTAAAAAGTTGAACAGCTGCATGTGGTACCTTTTTTGCCCTTTGCAAACTCAAAATGACTACCCAAAGACACTCAAGAGATACTGACTCTCTGCTCTGTGTGTCTGAAGCTGAGATGCACTGATATACTCACACTGCACATTAAGACGTTTAGGAGGAGATTTTGTTGCCCAAATCCAATTCTGTGCCTCACAATAGTATTCTCCTGCATCCCCGGAATTGATGTTATTAATGGTAAAACTCTGTTGTGAACCTCTCCATGAAGAATCAGCTATATTATTTTTATACCAGGTGTATTTCTGCACTTGTGGGTTGGCATCACTGCTGCTGCAGGTCAGAGTCACTGAACTGCCCTCCACTATTTCACCAGAGGGGCTCGCTGATACTGAGATGCTCTTCGGAGGAACTGAAAGAGAAAATAATAGTCTTGCAGTTTTAAATAAAAGTCACACAGAGGTGATCTTGGAAGCATCTAAAATCATTAGAAAAATGTGTTCAATTCCATATAATTTCTTACTCACTGTGTTGCGTCTCAAAACACTAGCAGAGATATTTATTTCAAAGTAATGTTTATAATGGAGCTGAAATCTCACAATGTGAAGTGGAGGAGTGATGTGGTTAGGTCACCATCTGCAGGTGGAGTGGGAGCAGTATAGCTGGCTAACAACCACGCCTGTTTGCATTTACAATTGATTGGTAATAGTTTATAAGCTCTGCCTGCAGTGAGACCGGGGTGCTGGAATGAGAGACGCACGCGGGAGCGGCATGCCATCTAATCCCCGTCCTTATCGTGTGTGTTTTGTTTTGTTTTTGTTTCCGTGTTTTTGGTATCGAGCGCACAATAAAGCCTTGGTGCCTCTAACAACGACGGATTGTGTGGTTTGTGGGGAAAAGGACTGCAGAACCTGTTACAGTAAATATCCCAGTATATCATGCTTTGTTACAAAATGAGCTGGATATACTGTAGCTTTTTATGGTAGTTGGAAAATGACACAACAGAATCAAGTTATCAAAAGTGACAGCAGTATTTAGATGTCTTTTTAGCATCTTCATTCATAATGATAACTTCATTTTTAAAAAGTTGAACAGCTGCATGTGGTACCTTTTTTGCCCTTTGCAAAATCAAAATGACTACCCAAAGACACTCAAGAGATACTGACTCTCTGCTCTGTGTGTCTGAAGCTGAGATGCACTGATATACTCACACTGCACATTAAGACGTTTAGGAGGAGATTTTGTTGCCCAAATCCAATTCTGTGCCTCACAATAGTATTCTCCTGCATCCCCGGATTTGATGTTATTAATGGTAAAACTCTGTTGTGAACCTCTCCATGAAGAATCAGCTATATTATTTTTATACCAGGTGTATTTCTGCACTTGTGGGTTGGCATCACTGCTGCTGCAGGTCAGAGTCACTGAACTGCCCTCCACTATTTCACCAGAGGAGCTCACTGATACTGAGACGTGCTTCGGAGGATCTGAAAGAGAAAATAACAGGTCCTGCAGTTTTAAATAAAAGTCACACTGAGGTATTCTTGGGAGCAGCTAAAATCATTAGAAAGATGTTCTCAATTCCATATAATTTCTCAATCATTGTGTTGCATCTCAAAACACTAGCAGAGACATTCATTTCAAAGTAATGTTTATAATGAAGCTGAAATCTCACAATGTGATGTGGAGGAGTGGTGTGGTTAGGGCCCCATCTGCAGGCAGAGTGGGAGCAGTATAGCTGGCTAACAACCACGTCTATTTGCAGTTACAATTGATTGGTAATAGTTTATATGCTCTGCCTGCAGTGAGACCGGGGTGCTGGAATGAGAGACGCACGCGGGAGCGGCATGCCATCTAATCCCCGTCCTTATCGTCTGTGTTTTGTTTTGTTTTGTTTTTGTTTCCGTGTTTTTGGTATAGAGTGCACAATAATGCCTTGGTGCCTCTAACAATGACGGATTGTGTGGTTTGTGGGGAAAAGGACTGCAGAACCTGTTACAGTAAATACCCCAGTATATCAAGCTTTGTTACAAAATGAACTGGATATACTGTAGCTTTTTATGGTAGTTGGAAAATGACACAGCAGAATCAAGTTTTCAAAAGTGACAGAAGTATTTAGATATGTCTTTTTAGCATCTTCATTAATAATGATAACTTAATTTTTTAAAGTTGAACAGCTGTATGTGGTACCTTTTTGCCCTTTGCAAACTCAAAATGACTACACGTTTTACCTAAGACATGTCAGTATGATCAGGCTCGTCACTGTATGATAATGTAATTAAACCTGATTTCTCCTCCACTGGTCAGTGTGACTGCTTTACTCAGTGTCTTACTGCTGTGAAGTTACCCAAGAACACTCAGGAGATACTGACTCTCTGCTCTGTTTGTCTGAAGCTGAGATGCACTGATATACTCACACCGCACATCAAGACGTTTAGGAGGAGATCTTTCTATCCCAATCACATTCTGTGCCACACAGGTGTATTCTCCTGCATCCTGCAGTGTGATGCTTTTAAAGGTGTAACTGGATCCTCCCCATTGGGACACAGCAAAATTATTCCTATACCAGGTGTACCTCAGCACTGGAGGGTTGGCATAACTGCTGCAGGTCAGAGTCACTGCACTGCCCTCCGCTATTTCACCAGAGGGGCTCACTAATACTGAGACTCTCTTCGGACGATCTGAAAGAGAAAATAACAGGTATTGCAGTTTTAAATAAAAGTCACACAGAGGTATTCTTGGGAGCATCTATAATCATTAGAACAACGTGGTCAATTCCATATAATTTCTAACTCTCTGTGTTGCATCTCAAAACACTAGCAGAGACATTCATTTCAAAGTAATGTTTATAATGAAGCTGAAATCTCACAATGTGATGTGGAGGAGTGGTGTGGTTAGGGCCCCATCTGCAGGCAGAGTGGGAGCAGTATAGCTGGCTAACAACCACGTCTATTTGCAGTTACAATTGATTGGTAATAGTTTATATGCTCTGCCTGCAGTGAGACCGGGGTGCTGGAATGAGAGACGCACGCGGGAGCGGCATGCCATCTAATCCCCGTCCTTATCGTCTGTGTTTTGTTTTTGTTTCCGTGTTTTTGGTATTGAGCGCACAATAAAGCCTTGGTGCCTCTAACAACAACGGATTTTGTGGTTTGTGGGGAAAAGGACTGCAGAATCTGTTACAGTAAATATCCCAGTATGTAATGCTTTGTTACAAAGTGAACTGGATATACTGTAGCTTTTTATGGTAGTTGGTAAATGACACAACAGAATCAAGTTTTCAAAAGTGGCAGAAGTATTTAGATATGTCTTTTTAGCATCTTCATTAATAATGGTAACTTCATTTTTTAAAGTTGAACAGCTGCATGTGGTACCTTTTTTGCCCTTTGCAAAATCAAAATGACTACCCAAAGACACTCAAGAGATACTGACTCTCTGCTCTGTGTATCTGAAGCTGAGATGCACTGATATACTCACACTGCACATTAAGACGTTTAGGAGGAGATTTTGTTGCCCAAATCCAATTCTGTGCCTCACAATAGTATTCTCCTGCATCCCCGGATTTGATGTTATTAATGGTAAAACTCTGTTGTGAACCTCTCCATGAAGAATCAGCTATATTATTTTTATACCAGGTGTATTTCTGCACTTGTGGGTTGGCATCACTGCTGCTGCAGGTCAGAGTCACTGAACTGCCCTCCACTATTTCACCAGAGGAGCTCACTGATACTGAGACGTGCTTCGGAGGATCTGAAAGAGAAAATAACAGGTCCTGCAGTTTTAAATAAAAGTCACACTGAGGTATTCTTGGGAGCAGCTAAAATCATTAGAAAGATGTTCTCAATTCCATATAATTTCTCAATCATTGTGTTGCATCTCAAAACACTAGCAGAGACATTCATTTCAAAGTAATGTTTATAATGAAGCTGAAATCTCACAATGTGATGTGGAGGAGTGGTGTGGTTAGGGCCCCATCTGCAGGCAGAGTGGGAGCAGTATAGCTGGCTAACAACCACGTCTATTTGCAGTTACAATTGATTGGTAATAGTTTATATGCTCTGCCTGCAGTGAGACCGGGGTGCTGGAATGAGAGACGCACGCGGGAGCGGCATGCCATCTAATCCCCGTCCTTATCGTCTGTGTTTTGTTTTGTTTTGTTTTTGTTTCCGTGTTTTTGGTATAGAGTGCACAATAATGCCTTGGTGCCTCTAACAATGACGGATTGTGTGGTTTGTGGGGAAAAGGACTGCAGAACCTGTTACAGTAAATACCCAGTATATCAAGCTTTGTTACAAAATGAACTGGATATACTGTAGCTTTTTATGGTAGTTGGAAAATGACACAGCAGAATCAAGTTTTCAAAAGTGACAGAAGTATTTAGATATGTCTTTTTAGCATCTTCATTAATAATGATAACTTCATTTTTTAAAGTTGAACAGCTGCATGTGGTACCTTTTTTGCCCTTTGCAAACTCAAAATGACTACAGGTTTTACCTAAGACATGTCAGTATGATCAGGCTCATCACTGTAGAATAATGTAATTATATCTGATTTCTCCTCCACTGGTCAGTGTGACTGCTTTACTCAGTGTCTTACTGCTGTGAAGTTACCCAAGAACACTCAGGAGATACTGACTCTCTGCTCTGTTTGTCTGAAGCTGAGATGCACTGATATACTCACACCGCACATCAAGACGTTTAGGAGGAGATCTTTCTATCCCAATCACATTCTGTGCCACACAGGTGTATTCTCCTGCATCCTGCAGTGTGATGCTTTTAAAGGTGTAACTGGATCCTCCCCATTGGGACACAGCAAAATTATTCCTATACCAGGTGTACCTCAGCACTGGAGGGTTGGCATAACTGCTGCAGGTCAGAGTCACTGCACTGCCCTCCGCTATTTCACCAGAGGGGCTCACTAATACTGAGACTCTCTTCGGACGATCTGAAAGAGAAAATAACAGGTATTGCAGTTTTAAATAAAAGTCACACAGAGGTATTCTTGGGAGCATCTATAATCATTAGAACAACGTGGTCAATTCCATATAATTTCTAACTCTCTGTGTTGCATCTCAAAACACTAGCAGAGACATTTATTTCAAAATAATGTTTATAATGGAGCTGAAATCTCACAACGTGATGTGGAGGGGTGGTGTGGTTAGGCCGCCATCTGCAGGCAGAGTGGGAGCAGTACAGCTGGCTAACAACCATGCCTGTTTGCAGTTACAATTGATTGGTAATAGTTTATATGCTCTGCCTGCAGTGAGACCGGGGTGCTGGAATGAGAGACGCACGCGGGAGCGGCATGCCATCTAATCCCCGTCCTTATCGTGTGTGTTTTGTTTTTGTTTCCGTGTTTTTGGTATCGAGCGCACAATAAAGCCTTGGTGCCTCTAACAACAACGGATTTTGTGGTTTGTGGGGAAAAGGACTGCAGAATCTGTTACAGTAAATATCCCAGTATGTAATGCTTTGTTACAAAGTGAACTGGATATACTGTAGCTTTTTATGGTAGTTGGTAAATGACACAACAGAATCAAGTTTTCAAAAGTGGCAGAAGTATTTAGATATGTCTTTTTAGCATCTTCATTAATAATGGTAACTTCATTTTTTAAAGTTGAACAGCTGCATGTGGTACCTTATTTGACCTTTGCAAACTCAAACTGACTTCATGTTTTACTTAAGACATGTCAGTATGATCAGGCTCATCACTGTATGATAATGTAATTATATCTGATTTCTCCTCCACTGGCCAGTGTGACTGCTTTACTCAGTGTCTTACTGCTGTGAAGTTACCCAAAGACACTCAGGAGATACTGACTCTCTGCTCTGTGTGACTGAAGCTGAGATGCACTGATATACTCACACTGCACATCAAGACGTTCAGGGGGAGATCTGTCTGTCCCCATCACATTCTCTGTCTCACAATAGTATTCATCCCAGGAGTTGATTTTATTAATGGTGTATCTCCGTTCTGATGCTCTCAATGAGGATACAGCTATATTATTCTTATACCAGGTGTATTTCTGCACTGGTGGGTTGGCATCACTGCTGCAGGTCAGAGTCACTGAACTGCCCTCCACTATTTCACCAGTGGGGCTCACTGATACTGAGGTGCTCTTAGGAGGATCTGAAAGAGGGAACAATAATTTGTAGTTTCATGTAAAATTTAAACCTGACTCAGGCATACATAGTGTTTTCAAATCATTCCATCATAGCATGTTTTCAGGTATTGAAATTTCATCCAGTGCTTTAGTGTCAGTACATTTACATGCAGCATAAAATAATCTGTACAATTTAGTAGAAAATTATGGCTGAAATTTGTGAGATTTGAAGAACTTTGAAAATCACAAATATTGACAACCACACAAGTTTGCCTAGCACTCACATCTCACAATAAGAGCCACTGCAGGGAACTGAAGCTCATAGCCTTTCACAGCACAGGTGTAGTTGCCTCGGTCTTCACTGCTGGCTGTGAACTGGTGACTCTGATTAGTGAAGGGCAGAGGAGATCCGTCCCTGTACCAGATGAAGGCTGGGCTGCCAGTCAGAGTGCAGGTGGTGCTACAGGTCAGTGTCACAATCTGTCCCTCTGTCACTGTGTCAGGATTCACCATCACCTGTAGATCTGCAAACAGCAAATTAACCTGTAAAAAAGCTTCCAGTCGTACTTATGGGAGGAGAATCCTCTGAGTTTATAGCATAAAATAATTACCAGTGACTTCCAATGTGACACCAGGTTTTCCAGTAAAATTATTACTGGCGGTCAGGAACCTGAATCCGTATGTTCCTGAATCAGTTATTCTCAGTTGGTTTATTCTGAAAGCGCAGTCACTGTTCTGTTTCCCCAGGTACTCCACACGCTGAGAGTACTCTGGGGCCTGGGACAGGTCCTGTAGACTGTTCTGGGGACTAACCCAGAATGTTTTCTGCACTGTGTGAGATGTGGGATATGAGTAAGTGCAGCTCATGTCTACTGAAGACCCCTTTAAGGCACAGATTCCCTCAGGGGTGTAAGTCACTCCCCATCCCGTCCGGCTCAGAACACCTGAAAAATACAAACACACCCGCACACACACACACACACACACACACACACACACACACATGCAGACACATATACATGCACATACACACACACACACACACACACACACACACACACGCGCACACATACACACGAACACATGTATACATACACATACATACCCACACACATGCGCACACATATGCAAATGCACACACACACACACATGCACACACACACACAAATTCACGCACGCACACACAAACACACTGCTCAGAAATCCTTTAAAACACAGATTTGTTCGCAACATGACTGCTAAGAGATTCAATTAACAAAACTTTAAAGCAAGTGCACCTAACCTCTCCAAAACAATGGAACATCAATAATTGTACTTGTATTTCAATACTAACTGATGTCAGTAGATGGCAGTAGCCGCCGATCAATGTGAGATTCGCAGGTACAGGAAGTCTTGCTTAGTAACTAACTTAGTAGCAAACCAAGCAAGTAATGAGTGAGTGTCTGCATATACCTTCGGCTGAAAACTGTTATGTTCTGCTTGCAGTGAAAACAAACTGCTTTCATTAAAACGTGGCACCGGAATACTTGTGTCGTCATTCTAAGAATGCAACATGCACAATCAACAGCTCCGATCATCTAGTACAGTCACAGATATTTATATCATGCCTCTGTCTCAGTTTTAAAGCTGAGTGTGAAGAGGAACTTCATCTTATCAGTTCTATCTTTTTCCCCTCTCTTTTCAGGTGAGCGATGTTGCACTACTCTAAACTAATGTACTGTAGAACATTATTTTATATAAATTATATACATTCCTTAAAGCAATTTAAATGTATTTACTTTGGCTTCTTATTGAGATAATGAAGAGAGACTAATAAATATGAACACATGCTGATAAATACTTTATATGTAGACTGAAATATCAGAACTACATTTGGAAAAAAAAAAAGAAAAAAACAATTTACCTGACACGGAGAGAATGATTACCAACAAGGTATTGAAGAGCATGGCTGCATCAGATTGAAAATATTTATCCAAATACACACATACAGGTCTTCATTATTATTTACTCTGTGAAAATGAACAGCACAAAGAAAGACTGTCAGAGTATTCTATTAATTTGCAGAAATAGCATAATAACAATTACTACATAAGTACACACAGTGAGTTAATGTGCTGCTAATGCCTAAAAATGCTTTAGGTTTTATGAAGAGCTCACAAAGATTCCAGAAAGCAGAGACTCAAACAGCCTTTTACTTGATGAATGATATTTGTATCGAAGGGGCTGCAATCATTTATAGTCCGAAAATGCATTTTATTTAATATTTGATTACAGTTTCATCTTCTTGCACCACAAAATATTGTGACGTAGTTTTGACTAAATGAAATACTATGATGATGCACTTACCAGGAGAGAATTCTGATCTGGCCTCAGTGGCTTGCTAATGAGCCATTAGTATTAAACAGCCTTGCAGACAGAGCAGTGTGGCAGAATATGATCGAAAATGAAATGCTTCACACTAAATATAAAAGTGGAATGTATTACAGTTCTGATTCACTTCCTGAACATCATACACATTTAAAATTTTATTGGATACAAGAGTTTGAATAAAATATACAGAAACGTTTGCTTTGTGTCTCGACTGGACCAGTAGTGCCTTTTCAAAAAGACTCTCATTTCTTTGCCCCCACTGTATTATTGAAATTCAGATGTCAATAATTATGTTCATTTTTGCATATTATGCTTATAAAATAAACATAACTACTATGTTTTTATAAAAATGATTCCGGATTACAACACAAACTGTTGCTAAGATCTGAGGCTTTGCCTATTTCCATACATCCATCAATCCATATGAATACCCACTCCATATGCATGTAGATGGTAGATGGTGCTGGAGCCTATCCAAGCATGCATTGGGTGAGAGGCAGGAATACACTCTGGACAGGCTGCCAATCTATCGCAGGGAACACACACTATTCACTCACACATTCATACCTATGGGCAATTTATAGTCTCCAATTGGCCTATTTGCATGTTTTTGGACCGTGGGAGGCAACCGGAGTACCCGGAGGTACATGCAAACTCCAGACACAAAGGCCCCAAACCGAGATTCGAACCCAGTGCCTTCTTGCTGTGTGGCGACAGTGCTACCCACTGCACCACCGTGTCACCCCTATTCCAATACATGTACAGTAGAGGATAATATAAAAGTGACTGTAAAAGGTGTGACAGGCATCAGGCACAGATAAACACACATACATTCAGGAGCCCTATACAAAATCCATTTTCCTAAACCAGATTATTTAATTTCATTTTGTAAAAGATCTTCCAAGAAATTGATCTGAAATGTACATACAGGACTTCCTTATTTTAGTAACTGCCACATCTACAGGTAGATTGAATGTATTGCATCCATCTATCCCTCCGTGGTAATTTTTACTGCCACAATCAGCTTGCTTTGCCATTGCTACCATACGTTGCTCAGTCGTGTTCATGTTTCATGCATCGGACTTTTGACATGAAGCCGAAACATCAACAAAACGCTGCTGTAGCTTAGCCTATAACCCGCTTATTAACATAAAGATTGCACACACTGTACTTTCACAGAAGATGAAAGAAGTGGACAGGCGTAGTTTTCGTATCTTTGTGTATGGCAAGCAGTATGGTGGTTTGGGGGTCCAGAGTGTGGCTCTGGGAGCTCTGAGGTTGCAGTTTCCATCCCCACCTGGAGCACTGCTCTGGGGCCCCAAAGCGGGTACTGTGAGGTGCCCCTGCTTGGCTCTTTTGTGCAGAGGAGTAGCGGGCGCGGCTGTGGGTGAAGCTGCCTAATTTCAGAGGAGTGCCACCCCGACCACAGACAGTTGAGGAAGTTAAAATGCCACTCACTTCCTGCAGCCTGTTCTATTCTTTATTTCATTTCACATCTCAGTTCAGTGTCCGGTGTTGCAGCGCTGTTTCTGTGGTTGATGTTCATGCGACCTTTTAGAACTTTGTTTTTGCTTTCCCTGTTATACGGTCCTTCAAGCACATAATTAGTTGCATTTCAATGTTGATATTTCATAAAGATGACTTTTACTAAATAAAATCTATTGTATAGTATTATTATAAAATCTTTCACAGAGATGAACTTGATCCCCACGTGAAATAAATGGAATGCAGGCAAAACATGATGGCCATTTAAAGAAAATAATGATAATATTTTTCAGAACAGAGGTTCGAGGTTCACAGTGCTTTACAATGCTCAAATAAACCATGATACATTGATACACAAAATAAAACAAAGTATGTAAAGATAACAAATAAAATATGCATTCTTTCAAATACATAAGACCAGACAGAAACTTAAATACGGGCTCAATACAACAAGGCAATGTAAAATTAAGTACTAAAATACTGTTTTAAAAACATCTAGGACCTTACCTTTAAAAGTGACTTGAGTTTGGAGATTATAATCTGCACAGACTATAATACAATATGAGACTGTAATATCTTCAGACAGGGGTCTGGAGGACTATACAAAGGAGATGCACACACACACACACACACAAACACACACACACACACATTATTTCAAGAATAAAATTTAGTTTCACAAAAGTTGAAATGATGCTAAAATCTATTCTTCCGGAGTAGAGCACACCAGTAAATGCAGTTGATTTACAGATCTGTGCATGTCATATAGCCAAAGAACTCTACTCATCTCTGTTGCAGATCTGAGCATGAACAGGAACTTCAGATTAATCCTATGCTCTATATTTCACAATCCTGTCCTATGCATTTCACAGCAGATGTGTGGTAAAAACGAATGTAAAAAGATTCTGCTCAGCCTAGAATCTCTAAACCAAATTCAAATTCAAATTCAAAATAACTTTATGTATCCATTAGGAACTTCATTTGTGTAAAAGTGTCAGTGCATACACAATACATAACCGGACAAACGACAAACACAAATTAGACAACATACAAGTGTAGCTTAAAACAGTTTAAGATGTCCACCTATAGGGCATCTAAACAACCTATGTGATCATGTGTATATGATTTAGATTCCCATTTCCTGTAACATATGTCTTTTTGCTTACCCAGTCTAATGAGTGAAACAGGTTATATCAAATCATAGTAATCCTAAATAGATTTTAGCTTCTGATAGATATTGTAACCTCTGTAAACTGGCATTAATAAGCAGAATTGAAGTAACTATTTTTTTTTTTTACCTGAGGCAGAGAGAAGAGCTGTTGAGGTTGTTTGGGGCATGGCTGCATCGGCCTGAACAAATATATTAAAAACATAACTTATATTATTGCCTTTTGTTATTTAAGCCATATCCAAAATTCCACAAGGAAAATCACTGATATTCAGCATTCAAAAGATAGCATGAAAAGTAATAAAATAGTTACTTTCCGTAAACAATGGTCATTTTTTAGTTTTTTTTTTTTTTTTTTTTTACATTATTTTCATTTTAAGAAAGCTAATTTACTGTTTTAACGAATGCTGTGCATGTTTTACCCACTGGTCACATAGCCACCTTTCAGCAGTGAGAGAGACTGATCTCCATTAGGATCACTAGATTAGCACAGAATAAAGCACTTGCTGTAATCCGTAGATCAGTGAACAACAACACTGTACTTAAATTTCTCCACTGTTTAAAAAAATAAATAAAATAAATGTAAGCGTGCAAAAATTAAAGATGTCTTCTCTCAACTTCTATCAAGGCACTCTATTGAATCATATACATTATTTTACAACTCAATGAAAAAATGTGTTAACAGCCATTAAAAGGAGTACCATGGTGATTTTCACACTTTCTCGGTTTTATGTGCAATTTGCACAAGAGGCATTGAAGAAACACAATGAGTGAAGTATTAAATATGTCCGTTCTGTATTTTTGGAGAAATATGCGTTTTAAATTTATCGTCCTATTTTCAACCGGTTGAGAAAATTGTCAGCTTGATGCGTCACGAACACAGTAACCACTCCCCTTTCCACGCCCCGTAAACCCATGGATAACTCGAGACCCATAGTTTGCGCCGCTGGTTTACGGGCAAGACAATGCAAATATTTAACTATCGTTAGGTTCACTTAAATTAGAGTGCCTTTTAAGGACTATTAGATTATTTCTGGTCATATTCATTTAGCTAGCTAACGTTAGCTAGCTAGGTAGTTTGCTTTCATAAGGCAATGTTATCGATAACGTTAGCTAGCTAGTTTGCTTTATGAGGACGTTATAGTTGTGCTTTTATCTTAAATTGGCTAGCTAGATAGCAAAAATATAATTGGATATAAGTCAACGTCCTTACCTTAGCTATCGATCGATACTTGATATACTACTAAGCTAGCTAGCTTGTGAAAAGTCTCCCAAAAAGAGCGCTTATCATGGGGGTAGCTATGGTAACGGGGCACAGTCTGTCAATCATAGCTAACTGACAGTTCTCATTACCACGGTTCGGGTGAACTTTTATAGTAGGAAATTTAGGCTTAGAAAAATACGTTTTAAAGTACATTGACATGACTCAATAATAAAAAAAATATATGCACATTTGTTTTGTTGTTGCCTAAAGACAACTGGGAAGTGTCACGTTCAACCACCATGTTACTCCTTTAAGAATAAAACAGGGCTAAATCGTGCACTTACGCTGGTAGAGGAGGTGTGATCTTAACGGTTTTCAAACTGTCTGAAACGACCCTGCTGACAGGCTCATATTTCTGAACACGGCAGACTGACTGTGATGAATGCAAAGCTTTAAGAATAATTGTTTCTATTTGTAAA
This sequence comes from Anguilla rostrata, assembly GCF_018555375.3. Taxonomy (NCBI): domain Eukaryota; kingdom Metazoa; phylum Chordata; class Actinopteri; order Anguilliformes; family Anguillidae; genus Anguilla; species Anguilla rostrata. The sequence continues at coordinate 82,348,311 of NC_057933.1, read as the reverse complement.
TATTATTACATTTTACTTTAACCAGGAGAGTCTCGTTGAGATTCAAAATCTCTTTTTCAAGAGTGTCCTGGCCAAGACAGGCAGCAGCTCATGCAGTTTAACATGGTTGCAGAATGACAATATAAAATCAAATTATCGACAACAAAGATTATTTTACAAGAATGCAACTTCACTGTGTAACTTGACATATTGGTACACAATAATGAATATAAAAACATTAAAGAGCTACATGAGCATCACAGCTGTGTAAAATACGTTAACAGTAGTTTAAAAGCCAGACAAAAGAGGGAACCATGTTCAAATGCGAATGACAATATTTTGCTGCTGTAGCCCAGCCTATAACCCCCAGATCAACATTAAGATTGTACTTACTTTCGCAGAAGATAAAAGGAGTGGACAGGAGTAGTTATCTTTGTGAAAGTATCAAGGCTCTGGTGCCCCAAAGCGGGTACTGTGAGGTGCCCCTGCTTGGCTCTTTTGTGCAGAGCGGGCACGGTTATGGGTGAAGCTGCCTAATTTCAGGCGAGTGCTACCCTGACCACAGACAGTTAAAGCGCTGCTCACTTCCTTCAGCCTGCTCTATTCTTTATTTTATTTCACATCTCAGTTGGGGTGGAGCAGCGCTGTTTCTGTGGTTGATGTTCATGTGACCTTTTAGAACTTTGCTTTTGCTTTGCCTGTCGGTCCTTCATACAACTAATTAGTTGCATTTCAATGCTTATACTTCATGAAGATGATTTTTACTACATACAGCCGATTGGATTATTGTATCTTTCACATTTCACAGAAATGAAATAGATGCCCACTCGTGAATAAAATGGAATTCATATGAATGTTATTTCATTTATTTATTTTATTTATTTTTTTTGGGGGGGGGGGGGTTTGCAGGCAAAACATGATGGCCATATAAAGAAAATAATGATAATCTTGATCAAAACAGAGGTTCAAGTTTCACAGTGCTTTACAATGCTCAAATAAATCATAATATATTTATACACATAATAAAACAATGTATGTAAATAAAACAAATAAAAAGATGCATTGTTTCAAATAGCTAAACAGACAGAAAGTAAAAATGGGGTCAATACAAGGCAATGTAAAATGTCAAACTAAAACACTGTTTTAAAGGATTTTGGACCTTGCTTTGAAAAGTGACTTGAGTTCGGAGAATATAATCTACATTAATCTGCATTATAATCTTCCTATTCAATGTGAGAGAGTACATGCGCATATACATGAGTTGTGAGCGTGTGTGTAACAAAGTTATATAAACGTGTAACGGTGTCACAGGAGCATGTATGCAGCAGGGTTACATGAACATGCATGTTGCAGCAGGGTTACAGTACTTTGGGAAAAATCCTCCACCAACAGCTCTTTATAAAATGGATAAACTAGCGGAAACAGACAGCAGTTCTGTAAAGTTAAAGACAAAAAGAGACCCTGATCTCCACCATTTCTCATTCTCTGCAGATTCTCTGCTCTGTGTGTTTTAATCCCACACTGAGGCCTCGTCAGCTCTCTGAAGCACAGAGTTTGTGTTGCTGGCTGCGTTTGTCACTCTCTGAAGGCTCTGCTCTGCGGTGAGACACAGGAAGAGACTCAGTCACACAAAAGTGCGCCTCCAGTTACACTGTTAAAAGGGAACCAGAGTGGCCACACAGTCCCTTGCATTCCCTATCCACTCCCGATCCAGAACGGATTCCTCTGTTGACTTAGTGGATTATATATCACAGAATCACTTGAAGAATTTACATTACAGAAGTATATTTTTCACATGTCAAAAAATCATACTAAATAATATCCACAGATACAATTGCAACATATTGAGAGTTAAGTGGGTAATATTCCTCAATAGTTTTAACCAATAAAAATAAGGAGGAAGACTGAAATTGACTGCATCACACAGTGATGAACTGGATGAACTGTACCTTGCCTGGTGTGTATCTGTGCTTTGTGTCTTCTTCTCAGCACAGACCTGCTGACTTTGTAGTTTCATAAAAATACAGCCTGTGCTTAGGGGCGACATAGCTCAGGAGGTAAGACCGAGTGTCTGGCAGTCGGAGGGTTGCCGGTTCAAACCCCGCCCTGGGCGTGTCGAAGTGTCCTTGAGCAAGACACCTAATCCCTAACTGGGGAATGAGAGGCATCAATTGTAAAGCGCTTTGGATAAAAGCGCTATATAAATGCAGTCCATTTACCATTTACCATGCCTGTATGTAGCGGCTGCAGAATGGTTGCTCAAGGAGACCAGTCACACCAGGCTTCAGGAAGGATCTGCACTTTAATGGTCTATAAAGAGCAGCACGGGGCACGATCAGTACACAGTGTTAACCGACTCTCTCTCCTTCACCTGCACAAAAGCTGTCCAAGTTCTGCTTTTTTTTGTTGCAATACACAAAATAATACAAATAAGATAAGTGCACAGTGAATGCATGCCTTTGCATATAGCCTATATTTGAAATGAACAGTTAAATTAAAAACAAAAGAACTTGCAAATATCCAGTGAGTAACATTAATACCCATTAAAACAAAATGCAACTTGTTTTACTAGAGGTCTTATCCTTCACTTTACATATAGAATTAAACATCTTTGCAAAATAACACGTGCGCAATAAATAAAACCGATCTTTTCCTCCAAATTCAAGCTACTCATTCAGTGCAGTTCTTCCATAAAAGTACACGAAATATATCACAGATAACTATTTTAACACGGTAACATACCTATAAAGAGCAGCACGGGGCACGATCAGTACACACAGTGTTAACCGACTCTCTCTCCTTCACCTGCAGCGAGTTAGGAAATATGCAATTGAGGAGAAAATCTCCGACAGATTTAACAGCAATAATGTCCGTTTTTCTGACGAAACTCAATGACAGACTCAAGGAAACATTAGCAATGATGCATCTTTACATTTCCATGCACTTTAAACCAGGTTATATTACTTTTAAACACGCTAGATTATTCAAAGGAGAGAGAGTACCACAACACATCTTACCAGCACAAAAGCTGTCCAAGTTCTGGCGCGTTTTTTACAACTACGTCCCTTCTGCAGCTAATTGTGCGTCAATAATTAAAGCCGCCCCTGCAACAATAGGTAAACTGGAGCTATTTTCACATTCATTCCCTCAATATTAAATTGGCGATATACCAAAACTTTGACCCAATGAAAGAAAATATAACACACTGGTTTTGAGAATGTTCACCAAAAAATAAAAATAAAACAAACATATTGACTCAGCTACATGTACACAGAACTGTCCTTTGCTTTTCTGAACGGCTGGTACGGTTATAATAGTGAGAATATTCAGGTGGAAACTTGTTACTCAGAGTAAGAGAGCGTCTGCTCCTCCCTCTCTCTCTTTGGGTGCTCTTCTTCCTGCTGAAAAGTGGGGGGGGGATGAGTAACAGACCTTCAGGAGCTGTGGATCAGCCATCCCAGATGACATTTGGTCATAACATTCCTAACCGCTCCTCTGAATTAAACAGCAAAACTGTAAGATTACTGCATATCTCTCTGATATTTAATGGTGCATTTGTAAGTATATGTTTTCTCAGTGATGATTGATTTCCAGATGCTTTTGCATTGCAAACATTTACCTTGTGCACACCATGACAGCAAAGAGTGCAAAGTGAGGCAGGTGACTATAGCCTTCCTCGGACTGGGCACCAACCAAAACTGAACTTCATCCCTATTCCTAGAGTATCACAGAGTAAGAGAGCTGATCTCAGATCATGTTTCCTCTCTTCATATCCAAGCTTTATCCATAATGACCTAAAGGCAAAACTGATCCTAGATCAGACCTATTCTCTGAGACGCTTGATGGACCATAGAGTTGTGCTTGGAGGTTCTGGGCAAGTGAGTCATGCTTTCTAATCTGGATGATGGCTCCTGTGGTCCAGGCCATACAGTGTAGTGAGTGATACTATGACTCAGATACTATGACTCCAGGGGTGAGATGTGTTAAATTCTATATAATTTCTCAATCACTGTGATTTGTCTCATATACATTCAGAACCATTTGTTTCAAAGGAAAGTTTATAATGAAGCTGAAATCTCACACTGCGATTTTCTTTCTTTATTTGGAAATGAGTAGAAAACTGCATCGTTTTATGGGGGTTGGTAAATGGTCTTGATTTAGCATGGGGACATACAATGTAACAGGGCCATTTTTTATCATCTTTCAGGTGTCTATGGTCATCAGCATGTGTAACAGAAAGGTTAAAAATAGAAAAAGAAACACAGAAACCAAATATCTTGGTTGATTAAGAGTAACTATATTTTGGTATAAAACATCTAAAGTCCACAAGATATGTTTGTTTACCCTGTGCACACTCAGAATTACTACGCGTTTTACTTATGACATGTCCGTATCACCTGCCTTACTCATCATGTTAAATTAATTATGTCTTCATAAGATTTTCCCTTCACTGGCCAGTGACTGCTTTACTCAGTGTGTTACTATTGCAAAGGTTCCCAAAGACACTCAGGAGATACTGACTCTGCTCTGTGTGTCTGAAGTTGAGATGCACTGAAATACGCACACTGCACATCGAGGCATTTAGGAGGAGATCTGTTTGTCCCAATCACATTCTCTGCCTGACAGGTGTATTCTCCTGCATCCTGCAGTGTGATGTTTTTAATGGTGTAACTCCATTCTGATCCTCTCCATGAGAATGCAGATCCAGTCTTCTTAAACCAGGCGTATCTCTGCACTGGTGGGTTGGCATTATTCATGCAGGTCAGAGTCACTGAACTGCCCTCCACTATTTCATCAGATTGACTCACTGATACTGAGATGCTCTTAGGAGGATCTGAAAGAGAAAATAACACGTCCTGCAGTTTTATATAGATGTCACACTTACTCAGCTCAGTTAAATGAACCCGAGTATGGGTTCACACCCTCAGTTCTTCCAGCGTTTCAGGCTTAATGCACAGAAATGAAGAGCCACATATATGGAACTTCACTAGATATACATATACAATATATAAATTACATACAGGATATGGACTACACGAGTACATTACTCTATCATATATGCATATGTACTGTACATAACATATATCACACTGTTTAACATTATGTTTTTTAATGATATCACCCAGCAGTTAATCAAACTGTATGTTCTACTCCGTTTTAGCTTAACAGACAGGCTGCAGCATTCAGAAATATATGCATTGGCTATTTTCACTAAAGATGCTGCCCATCCAAGCCATTCTAAATTACAGTACAGAATTACTCACACAGCACTTTGAGATTAATATGAGGAGATCTGTCTGTCCCAATCGCATTCTCTGCCTCACAGTAGTATTCTCCAGCATCCCCGGATTTGATATTTTCAATGGTGTAACTCGATTCATATTCATTCCATAAGAGATAATATCTTCTATTCTTCCGAACCCAGCTGTATCTCTGCACTGGGGGGTTGGCATCACTGCAGGTCAGGTCACTGAACTGCCCTCCACTATTTCACCAGAGGGGTTCACTGATACTGAGGTGCTCTTAGGACGATCTGAGAGAGGGAACAATGATTTGTAATTTCATGTGAAATTTAAACCAGACTCAGGCATACATTGTATTTTCAAATCAAAGCATCATGGCATGTTTTCAGGTATTGAAGTTTAATCCAATGCTTTAATGTCAGAACATTTACATGCAGCATACAATTTAGCTGAAAATTAGAGTTGAAAACTTTCAAAACTGTGAGATTTGAAGAAGTTTGGCCTCTGGTACTCACATCTCACATTAAGAGCCACTGCAGGGGAATGAAGCTCATAGCCTTTCACAGCACAGGAGTATCTGCCTGCATCTTCCCTGCTGGCTGTGAACTGGTGTGCCTGACTGGTGAAGGACAGAGGAGATCCGTCCCTGTACCAGATGAAGGCTGGGCTGCCAGTCAGAGTGCAGGTGGTGCTACAGGTCAGGTCTGTCACTGTGCCAGAATTCACCATCACCTGTAGATCTGCAAATAGCAAATTAAACCTGTAAAAAAGCTTCCAGTCATACTTGTGGGAAGAAAATCCTCTGAGTTTATAGCATAGAATAATTACCCTCAGGCTCCTGTGGCTTGTTCCAGTGAATAAACCAGAATGTTTTCTGCACTGTGTGAGATGGGGGATATGAGTAAGTGCAGCTCATGTCTACTGAAGACCCCTTTAAGGCACAGATTCTCTCAGGGGTGTAAGTCACTCCCCATCCCCTCTGGCTCAGCACACCTGAAAAATACACACACACACACATGCAAACACACATAAAAGCACATTCACACACACACACACACACACACACACACACGCACACACACACGAGCACACATACACACAAACACATGTATACATAAACATACATACACACACATGCGCACACGTATGCAAATGCAAACACACACACACACACACACACACACACACACACACAAATGCACGCACGCACACACGCACCGGAATACAAGAAGTCTTGCTTAGTAGCTAACTTTGCTAGAATGCAGTAGCAAACCAAGCAAGTTAAGAGCAAGTGTCTGTGTCATTCTAAGAATGCAACATGCACAATCAATTAGAACAGCCACAGATATTTATATCATGCCTCTGTCTCAGTTTCATCGCTGAGTGTGAAGAGGAACTTCATCTTAAAGGTTCTCTCTTTTTCCCCTCTCTTTTCAGATGAGCGATGTTGCACTACTCTAAACTAATGTACTGTAGAACATTATTTTATATTAATTATATACATTCCTTAATGCAATTTCAATGTATTCACTTTTGTTGCTTCTGATTGAGTTAGAGAAGGGAGACTAATAAACAGGAACACATGCTGATAAATGCTGTATATGCAGACTGAAACATCTGAACTACATTTGGAAAAAAAACACACAAATCATTTACCTGACACAGAGAGGATGATTACCAACAAGGTATTGAAGAGCATGGCTGCATCAGATTTAAAATTTATACAATACACATATACAGTCTGATTATTATTACGCTGTGAAATGACAGCAGAACAAACTGTCAGAGTATTCTATTAATTAGCAGAAATACCAGAAAAACAATTACTACACAAGCACACACAGTGAGTTAATGTGCTGCTAATGTCCATAAATTGTCATGGTCCTGTTTTCCTGTCTGTGTTTCCCTTGTTGGGCCGCCAGATGGCGGCACTTCTGTTTTGTGTCCTGCTCCCCCCCTGTTAATTGTATGATGTTTTCAATTGTCTCGTTATCCCATCATTGTTCCCACCTGTGTCTTGTTATCCCCTCCTTCTGGTTTGATTGTTTTTTGAGTTCACCTGTGTCTTGTTACCCCTTGTCTATTTAAGTTCTTTGTCCCCTTGACTCGGGTGCTGGTTCCTTGTGTTTGTTCCCGAATTCTGTTTGTTGTAAACCGTATGTACCTGCCTGCATTTTGTTCCTGACTTGTGTTTTGTTTGACCTTCCCTTGTGCTCTGCCTTCCCGTGTTCTGCCCTGCCTGTGTTTTTGAGTTCCTGTTGTTTTCTGTTTCATTAGATTATTTTTTGAGTTTGTGTTTTTGCCCATTGTGGCCTTGTCTGTTCCCTACTTGTTTGCCTGTCGTGTTAGTAAAGTCTTTGTTAATTTTCCCTTTTGAGTTTGTGTTTTTTTTTTTTCCTCTGCGTTTGGGTCCCCCCTACCCGTACCGTGACATAAATGCTTTGTGTTTTATGAAGATCTCACAAAGATTCCAGAAAGCAGAGACTCAAACAGCCTTTTACTTGATGAATGATATTTGTATCGAAGGGGCAGCAATCATTTATAGTCCGAAAATGCATTTTATTTTATATTTGATTCCAGTTTAATCTTCTTGCACCTCAAAATAGTGTGACGTAGTTTTGACTAAATGAAATATGATAATGCACTTACCAGGAGAGAGTCCTGTTCTGGCGTCAGTGCTTTGCTAATGAGCCATTAGTATTAAACAGCCATGCAGACAGAGCTGTGTGGCTGAATGTGATCGCAAATACAATGCTTCACACTAAATATAAAAGTAGAATGTGTTATAGATCTGACTCACTTCCTGAAGGTGATACTCGTTTTAGATTGTATCAGATACAAACTTTTGAATAAAATATACAGAGTCGTTTGCTTTGTGTCTGGACTGGACCAGTAGTGCCTTGTCAAAAAGACTAGGTAATTTTCATTTCTTTGCCCCCACTGTATTATTGAAATTCAGATGTCAATAATTATGTTCATTATTGCATATTACTCTTATACAATAAACATAACTACTATGTTTACAAAACACAAACTGTTGCTAAGATCTGAGGCTTTGCCTATTCCAATACATCCATCAATCCATCCATTATCTATACCCGCTTATCCTGAGCTGGAGCTGGTGCTGGAGCCTATCCAAGCATGCACTGGGCGAGAGGCAGGAATACACTCTGGACAGGCTGCCAATCAATCGCAGGGAACACACACCATTCACTCACACATTCAAACCTATGGGTAATTTAGAGTCTCCAATTGGCCAATTTGCATGTTTTTGGACCGTGGGAGCAACCGGAGTACCCGGGGTACATGCAAACTCCGACAAAAGGCCCCAAGGCGAGATTCGAACCCAGTGCCTTCTTGCTGTGAGGGACAGTGCTACCCACTGCACCACCGTGCCACCCCTATTCCAATACATGTACAGTAGAGGATAATATAAAAGTGACTGTAAAAGGTGTGATAGGCATCAGGCACAATTAAACATTCATACAGCCAGGAGCCCTATACAAAATCCATTACCTAAACCAGATTAATTCCATTTAGTAAAAGATCTTACAAGAAATTGATCTGAAATGTACATACAGGACTCATCTATTTTAATAATTGCCTCATCTACAGATATATTGAATGTATTGAATCCATCTATCCCTCCTAGGTAAATTTTACTGCCACAAACAGCATGATTTATCATTGCTACCATATGTAGCTCAGTCGTGTTTATGTTTCATGCATCAAATTTTTGACATGAAGCCGAAACATCAACAAAACACTGCTGTAGCTTAGCCTATAACCCGCTTATTAACATAAAGATTGCACGCACTGTACTTTCACAGAAGATGAAAGGAGTGGACAGGCGTAGTTTTCGTATCTTTGTGTATCGCAGCAGTGCAGTATGGTGGTTTGGGGGTCCAGAGTGTGGCTCTGGGAGCTCTGAGGTTGCAGTTTCCATCTCCACCTGGAGCACTGCTCTGGGGCCTCAAAGCGGGTACTGTGAGGTGCCCCTGCTTGGCTCTTTTGTGCAGAGGAGTAGCGGGCACGGCTGTGGGTGAAGCTGCCTAATTTCAGACGAGTGCCACCCTGACCACAGACAGTTAAAGCGCTGCTCACTTCCTACAGCCTGTACTATTCTTTATTTTATTTCACATCTCTGTTCAGTTCTGCTGGTGCAGCACTGTTTCTGTCGTTGATGTTCATGCGACCTTTTAGAACTTTGGTTTTGCTTTGCCAGTTATACGGTCCATAATTAGTTGAAATTTCAATGCTGATATTTCATAAGGATGACTTTTACTACATACAACCTCTTGTACGGTATTGTGTTAGTTATTGTATCTTTCACCATTTCAAAGAGATGAACTAGATCCTCACATGTGAAAAAAATGGAACTTATTATTATTTATTATTTATTTATTTATTAATTATTTTTTTTGGGGGGGGGGATATGCAGGCAAAACATAATGGCCATATGTAGAAAATAATGATAGTATTTTTCAGAACATAGGTTTGAGTGCTTTAAAATGCTCAAATAAACCGTAATACAGTAATACACAAAATAAAACAATGTATGTAAAGAAAACAACTAAAAATATGCATTATTTCAAATAGCTAAACAGACAGAAACAGTAAATATGGGCTCAATACAACAAGGCAATGTAAAACGTGAAACAAAAACACTGTTTTTTTTGCCTTTAAAGTGACTTGCCTTTAAAAGTGACTTGAGAATATAATCTACATTAATCTGCATTATAATCTTCCCATTCAATGTGAGAGAATATATGCGCATGTACATGAGTTATAAGCATGTGTGTAACAGAGTTATATAAACGTGTAACGGTGTCACAGGAGCATGTCTGCAGCAGGGTTACATGACAATGCATGTTGCAGCAGGATTACATGAACATGCATGTTGCAGCAGGGTTACAGTACTTGGGAAAAATCCTCCACCAACAGCTCTTCATAAGATGGAGATTCTAGCAGAAACAGACAGCAGTTCTGTAAAGTTAAAGACAAAAAGCGACTCTTTCACCCTGATCTCCACCATTTCTCATTCTCTGCAGATTCTCTCCTCTGTGTGTTTTAATCCCACACTGAGGCCTCGTCAGCTCTCTGAAGCGCAGAGTTTGTGTCGCTGGCTGCGTTTGTCACTCTCTGAAGGCTCTGCTCTGAGGTGAGACACAGGAAGAGACTCAGTCACACATAAGTGCGCCTCCAGTTGCACTGTTAAAAGGGAACCAGAGTGGCCACACAGTCCCTTGCATTCCCTATCCACTCTGTTAGTCCCGAGAACGGATTCCTCTGTTGACTTAGTGGATTATATATCTCAGAATCACTTGAAGCATTTACACTACAGAAGTATATTTTTCACATTTCAAAAAATCACACTAAATAATTTCCACAGATACATGTTCAACATATTGAGAGTTAAGTGGGGAATATTCCTCAATAGGTTAAACCAATAAAAATAAGGAGGAAGACTGAAAATGACTGCATCACACAGTGATGAACTGGATGAACTGTAACTTTCCTGGTGTGTATCTGTGCTTTGTGTCTTCTGCCCAGCACAGACCCACTGACTTTGTAGTTTCATAAAAATACAGCATGTACACAGAACTGTCCTTTGCTTTTCTGAACGGCTGGTACGGTTATAATGGTGAGAATATCCAGGTGGGAACTTGTTACTTACAGTACGAGAGCGTCTGCTCCTCCCTCTCTCTCTGTTGGTGCTCTTCTTCCTGCTGAAAAGGGGGAGGTGGGGGGGGGGTGAGTAACAGACCTTCAGGAGCTGTGGATCAGCCACCCCAGACGACATTCTGTCATAACATTCCCACCTGCTCCTCTGAATTCAACGGCAAATTAGTAAAAATACTGCATATCTCTCTGACATCTAATGGTGAATATCTATAATAATGTCTTCTCAGTGATGATTGGTACCCAGATGCGTTTGCATTGCAAACATTTACCTTGTGCACACCATGACAGTAAAGAGTGCAAAAGCCACAGAGATTCCAACAACTGTCCATACGAGCACTGTCTTATCTCCTGCTATAAATAAACAGATATAGCATTTCAATTTACATTGAATTCCCTATTTTCTTGTTTTAGTTTACATTGTTTAGATTTAGGTATAGCGGCTGTGGGATGTATTCTTTTATTTTACTGTTAGTATTCCTGTATATTGGTCATCTGGGTCAGGTATCTATGGCTATCTGAGTATGCAGTACTCACAATGCACAGCAGAGGGCAGTAGCGGAGCTGCTTGGGAAGGAAATGGGATGTCTCCGTGCACAGTTCAGTGTTTGCCAAAGCAGTGAAAGTGAAACATGTTACTACGAAGTGATCATTCTTTTGTGCATTGTATTGGATATTGCAGGTGAGATAATGGTTTATAAGTGATGCAGCGCCACTGTATTAGGAGGGAAATGTGTATAATGTGTTTTGAGGAACTAGAGTGTTTTGACTAAGTTAGCTAACGTGGCGCATGTGGAGTGGGGCCTAGCAATATGATTAGCCATAGCAGAGATGTAGCTAGCTACTTCGCGGGAATATCGTTCGCCTACCTGATGTCAGTGATGGATGTATGGGATATGACCAGTGTAAATGGGTTATTGAGATAATTATTATTATTTTAGTTAACAGGAAGCGTCAAAACTCCGACCACAAACGTTAACCTGAATCGCAGACAATCCGTGGCGTTAGCTCCCGACCGAGTACTCGTCCTTATAACGTATACAGTAAATGGTACTAACGTTAGCTAGTAGGTTATGTGTTGCAGGGCTACGACAATAGCAGCTGCCAACGTTTTAATTGTTTCTTCTGTTTGCGATGAAGGGGGCAAATTATCAAGCGAGGTATCCAAGTAGTTACGTTATAACTAGTTGGTCAAGTTTAAATCACATTAGTGCTATTATCACTGGTTTCTAACAGCCAGTTAACCAACTTTCTGCATGACCATCGTGTATTCAAAATGACCAAACTGTCAGCTTTTCATTACTCCTGCAAGCAAGCTAGCTAACAGTTGCTTGTGAAGTTAACTGGTGCTGTAGAACATAAACAGCTTGCAGATGGTTTATTGAAGTTCTTCTTCTTTGGTGTTTATTGGCGGTGGTATTCCAGCGTATAGGTGCATTACCGCCACCAACTGGACTGGAGGGTGGAACAAGAGGTGTAAATAAGTTAGTAATGTTAATGTGATGATAATATAATAACTGTGTTATTATTTTGGTGCACAGAGTTGAGTGTTTGCCAAAGCAGTGAAAGTGAAACATGCTACTACGAAGTGATCATTCTTTTGTGCATTGTATTGGATATTGCAGAGTTTTGATAAAGAACCCTCAACAACATGCGTGCTTTAAGAGTCATCTTAATGAGTGTGCAACATATAGCAGAGACTTTAATCCAGAGTTGTGTAAAATAAGTGCATGCATAAAGGTAGGAAGGTCAATGCAACACTCAGAAAATCAATCTGCATCACCGCTTTTCAAAATTAGTAACAAAGGACACTCAGTAAAGTTAAATGCATGAGTTTGTCCTCAAATACTCACAAAGAGTCACTGCTGGGGATGGGAGATTCTCTTACTGCACAGGAGTAGCTGCCTGCATCTCCACTGCTGGCTTTGAACTGAAGGTAGTTATGATTTTCATATTTCTGGGCGGTGTAAAACGGAGATTGTCCATTCTTGTACCAGATGAATGTTTGGCTGCCAGTCAGGCCAGTGCAGGTGATTTTACAAGTTTGTGTCACCCACTCTCCCTCTCTCCTTATGTCAGACTTCATTTCAACCTTTACACCTGAGTGAGAAGAAGAAATACAATAACACAATATACTGAGTTATTCAACAAAATTCCACATTGTACAGCACCCACAATAAATGTATGAATGCATATTACTGTAAATGGTCCAGCATTTCATTTCAATTAAAGATTGAAGTCAACTGAGACCCCAAAATCTCAATCTGTCTGATAATGGAATGCTTGTTCTCTGGATTGGCTGGCATAACGTGGTGAAAACATGCAGTCATTCCCCACTCTTTTAAAAATTATTTGGTGGCTGATAATGGGTGATACCGCCAACTACAGGGCATTGTATTATCTCATAAAAAACACATTTTCAGTGTACAAAAATGCCAAGTTACTCACACATACAAAGCACTGTCTATAAGTCATTAATTCAAACTGGCTAAATCTAGGCCTGCCATTAAAAGTATTGATATCAAAATGATGCCAAGTTACTGTACTACAAACTATATAGGATATCTTGCCTCACTGAAATTAAAGAAGCGGTATTCCAAAGCAATGCTGCGCAATGTTTTCTTAAAGAAGGCACAAGAAAATTCAGACATGCCTGCGTCTTTTATCATCTGGCAATGTAGCACCTTACGCCTTTGCACTATACAGAGATGTACGATGTCGTGCTTGGACAGCATGGTTGGACAGGCCAATCCGCTTCTTGGGCGGGCCGAATGCTACACTCTATTACTACAATGGAAATGTAGGTATAGAGCCTAGCCAAACAGATATCAGAGGTTTTTGGATAAGGCATTATAATCTGACTGCATGTTCTTCCCCTTTTCAGTTTTTACAGACAGGCTGCAACATTTAGAATTATATGCATTGGCTATTTTCACTGAAGATGCTGCCCATCCAAGCCATTCTAAATGACAGTACAGAATTACTCACACAGCACTTTGAGATTTATATCCTAAAGTGTGATGGTTTTAATGGTGGTAACTGTGCTCTGGAACACCTGTCACTGAGGATACAGTTCTATTATTCTTATACCAGGTGTATCGCTGCACTGGTGGGTTGGCATTACTGCTGCAGGTCAGAGTCACTGAACTGCCCTCCACTATTTCACCAGAGGGGATCACTGATACTGAGGTGTTTTTAGGAGCATCTGAAAGAGAAAAGGTCCTGGCAGTTTTACTGTGGCAGTTCAAAGTAAATGCAAGTTCATTGTGAATTAAATAAAATAAATAATATTTGAATAAAAATTCACACATTAAACATTATCATATATCTGTAAGGATAGAATGGACAATTACAAATGTGTATTATAATGACATTTTGTTTGACAGCTATTATTCAAATGCAATCTTTCCAATGAGGGCATTTTAGGATTACCTTGATCCGACATTGTTTGTAAACACAATAATTTCAATTTCCTAATCACTATCTGCAGGTTGCTCTTCTGCCCTGTTCTCATGTCTTTTAAAGCTACATTAATGTTCAGCTGCATCATCGCTTTTTCAAAATGAGTTACGTTGTTATGAAATATTCGGTTGTCATTCCATTTTAAATTACTAATGCTGGTTTTGCGATAGGGGATGAATACCGCATGGGGGCCCCCTGGTGGCCACGGGGGCCCTAAGCAGCCGCTTAGTTCGCTTATGCCTCGGGCCGGCCCTGCATGCATTATTTCCCAATAAAACAGAATGTGGGCAGACACTCACATTTCACATTGACTGCAGGGGAAGTCACTCCTCCTGTAGCACAGGAGTAGAGATCTGTATCATCAGTGCTGGCTAAATTGAGAGAGTATTTATACTCATAGGGCACAACTTTTCCATTCTTGTACCAGGTAAAGGTTGGGCTGCCACTCAAAGTGCAGGTGCTGCTACAGGTCAGTGTTACACTCTGTGCCTCATTCTCTGTCACTTTCACCCGAAGACCTGCACACAAGAATCAACATGATAAAAAGACCATTCTGTTTTCTATTAGAAAATAATTAGGAGTATTGCCAGTTAATAGTATAAAAAGCAAGTTTAGAATTACCTGTAACTGTCAACGAGACTCCAGAATGACCAGTATATTTTCCACCATAACGGTCGGGCAGGAACTTGAAGCGATATATTGCTGAATCACTTTCTCTCAGCTGGTTTATTCTAAAAGTGCAGTCACTGTTCTTATTCCCCAGGTACTCCACACGGTCAGAGTACTCTGGGTCCTTGGACAGGTCTTCACCCTCCTGTTTACTGTTCCAGTTGTAACCCGTTAGAAAAAATAGCAACGCTTTAAAAGGGTCCTGTAGCTTTAAGGAAGAGAGGCTCCCTACCTAACGGGTTAGGAGGACTTGTTCTGCATCCCTCATTAGTTTTATTGGCTGTAACAGGTAGTAATGTCTTAAGATTATTCTGGAAAATAGTTAGCCCCGCCCACTCCCAGGGACTTGGTTGAGACTGTTTGTCGCACAGGAGAGAGTGCACAGCAAGAGGGGAGAACGGGAGAGAGAAAAAGACGATCAGAAGTAGAAAATCATAATTATTAATTTAAGCGGTAAACCTAAAGAGCAGCTCCTTAAATGACCCAGGGACCAAATATTTTCCAGATCGCACACTTCAATTTCTTTCCTTGGGATCTTTTTCCTTGCGTTTACATGTTAAAGTTTTGCTAAAGTATCTTAACTGTAGCAGCAACACGTGTGCTATTAACTCCGTGTTCCTTGAAAATAGCGTTAGCCACACTGGGCATTTTTCAGTTTGCACACTTCAGTTTCTTCCTTTGGGATCTCGGTGAGTTTATATTTTAAATTTATCTAAAGTATCGCCATTGTAGCAGCCACACGTGTGTTATTAACTCCGCGTTTCCTTGAAAATAGCATTAGCCACACGTGGTATGTATAGCTATTGAGTTTCTCTCACATAAAGTTGAATGTTGCTATTTGAAAGCGTGAATGGCACTGTTATAGTAGTTCTATCATACGTGTATGAATGTGCCATGTAATCTTGTTGGAGTTAGCTAATGCAGTACTGTTAGAAACCATGCACTAGCACTTAGCAAGTGCACTACAGTGGTGTATATGATGTAGCCATATCTTCCATTGTGCATGACAATGCAATAGGGTTAGTTCACATGCATTTAAATGATTTTACAATCAACTAATGATTTACTTGATTGTTAAAGGTTTATTGCCATGTATTTATATTGAGTTCATGGTTTAAACATGATTTGCTATAGTTACATGGGAAAATACCTTGATCATAATTCATGATAAATGGTTAAAGAGTGATAGAATATTTGATAAAAGGAAACTGTACAGTTGAGCATTTATAAAGAGTACTATTTGGTTTACTGGTAACACTTTTACACTTTTGAGGTTACAATGATGCCTTAAAGAAAAGAACTAAGATTGAGAAAAGTATGCAGTTGTTATAATAGCCTGTTATCATACAGGCTGGATTTTTGGATACCCTAGAAGAAACCTGTGAACCTAGGATTCTCTCCCTGACGAGGGAGATGGCGAGCCGACCAACTTGACCAAATTGTTTCATTTTCACCCATTGAGGAAAAACCCCCCTTTGATTACCCCCTTTTTTTCCCCCAAAAACTCCACTCCGGTTTTGGGTGGGAAATTGTGTTTGGGGAAATTACATTTTTTTTTGATATTTTTTTTTTAAAAAAGGGGTTGCCCCCAAACCCCAAAACAAAACGGGATTTTAAAACCCCCAAATTTTTGGGAATTTAAAAAAACCCCCTGAAAAGAAGACATTTAAAATTAAGGGAAAGTGAATGCAGTTAAAACCCTCAGGCCCATTGTTTAAAAAGCAAATAAAATTTTGGTTGAAGGGTGAAAAGAAAATGCTGGCTTTACTTTGGGGGCCTTTACACTTTTTTTAAAATTTTAAACCCCTTTTGGGGGCATTTACTTTCTGGCTCCGGTTGTTAATTGTGTAAAATCTCATCATTAATAACGTTTCCCAAACGAACCTAGCTTTAACCCGAAAAAAATTTCCCTTTATGTTAACTGCCCTTTAGGGGGGTTTTACACAGTCAAAAAATTTTTCTCTGAAACGGTGTGAGAGGGGGGGATATGGTAATTTCCCGTCAGCTATGAAAAAACCCTTTTTAAGGGCCCACGGGTTTTTCCCCGTGGGGTAAGCCAAATCCCCACCCCCACTGGCTAAACCCCCTGAAAAACCCCCAACCCCACACACACACACACACACATGCGGGCCCCCAACAAAACACGCAATACACCAACACGCACGAACGGGCCCCACAAACCCCATGCGAAAACCCCTACCACCCAACAAAAAATTTATAAAAATATACATAAAAAACCCACAACACACCCACATGCCCCAAAAAACACGGCACATACCAAAAACCCTGCCCCAAAAAAGCCCTTTTTAAAAACAAGATGTGTTGGAAAATTTTGCGCTAGGGATACAATTAAAAAAACTTTAAAAAAAGTCCCTAATTTCCCCAAAAAACCTATGGAACTAAATTTTAAATTTGAATTTTTTTTAAATACAAAACTGATTAAAGAAAGGAGGGGCCTTTAACCCGCCAACCCAAGTGAGATTCGAAGGACAGGAAGTTTTGCTTGTACTACCTTTTTGGGCTGGGAACCCGTAGCAAAAAAAGCAATTTAAAGAGAAAAGGTCCTGTGTCATTCTAAGAATGCAACATAAAAATAAACCAGCTCTGTTTTTTAGAAAAAGCCAAGATTTTATATCATGCCTCTGTCCCCAGTTTTAAAGTTTGGGGTGTAAGAAAAACTTTCATTTTAAAAAAGGTTTGGGTTTTTTTCCCCTTTTCGTGAGAAACTTTCCCACAAACTTTTAAATGGGGGTATTTGTAAACATTTTTTGTTATATGAATTATTACATTCTTAATGCAATTTCAATGTATTCCTTTTTTTCTTTGTTGATTTAAATAAAGGGGGATTTAATAAATGGGAAAAACCCATGCTGTAAATGCTGTATATGACGACGGGAAAACATCAGAACTACATTTTGGTAAAAAAAAAACCAAAAAAAACCAAATTTTTACCGCACAGGGGAGGAGGGATTCCCAAACAAGGTTTTGAGAGCAGGGGCCTGCTTTCGGGATTGGAAACCCCTTTTATCCAAAAAAACAAATACGGGGTTTTGATTATTATTTAAAATTGTAAAAATTTTAAACCAGTAGAAAAAACCCTGTCAGAGTTTCTTTTTTTTTTATTTGCAAAAAATACCAGAAAAAAAACAATTATACAAAGCCCCAACACGGGTGAGTTAGTGTGCATGCCCCCCCCCCAAAAGGGGGTTCTTTGGGGTTTATAAAGAGGCTCCAAAGTTTCCGGGAAACCCCAGAGACCAAACAGCCCTTTTACTTGAAAATGAAGTAGGGAAAAGGCCGCAGAAAATCTTTTTAATTAGTCGGAAAATGCATTTTATTTTTTTTTATCCCATTTAAATTTCTTTTTTGCCCCACAAAATATTGGTAACGTAGTTTTGACTGAATGAAAATTTTAAAATAACTTAAAGGGGAGAGATTAGGGATCGGGCCTCGGGGCTTTGCTAATGGACCATTAGTTTTAAAAAAGCCTTTCAGACAGGGGGGGGTTCCCGGAATATTTTCGCTAATGAAATCTTCCATTAAATAAAAAAAGTAGAAGGGCAGATCTGCCCCCTTTTCCTAAAGGGTATCCCACTTTTTGGGATTTAATCGGATACAAGCTTTGAAAAAAATATACAGGGGCCTCCCTTTTTGGGGGCCTGGACTGGACCCATAGTCCCTTTTCAAAAAAACGGGGGAATTTCCCTCATTTTTTTTGGCCCCCCCCTTGTTTTATTGAAATTCAAATGTCAAAATTATGTTTTTTTTTTGCATTTTTACGTTTTAAAAAATAAACAAAAAACTACCAGTTTACAAAAATGATTCCGGTTACAAACACAAAGTTGTGCAAAGATCGAGGGCTTTGCCTTTACAAACATCCATCAATCCTTTCCCTATCTTTTAACCCCCCTTACCCTGAGCTGGAGCGGGGGCGGGAGTTACCCAAGCATGCGGGGCGGAGGCGGGGAAAACACATCCACGGGTCCTCAGTTTGGGGGTTATCAGCCCCCCTCTGTTCCCGGAACGGGGAGGGACATCGGGGTTCCCGGGCCCCCGGGTTTCCCTTGTCGGCGGTGTGGGGGCGATTTGGAAAAAAAAAAGTCCCCGGTCGCCCTTTCGTCCTTGCTAGCAGAAAAAAAATTTGGGCAAACGGGCGCCCCCGGGCCCCGTCCCTTTCCCAAATCGGGTTTTTTGCCCAACGGGCGTGGCTCCATTTTGGGATCCCCCCCTCCCGGGTAAAAGTCTCGTGAGCTCGCCCTCGCTGTTTTTGGGGCCCCTTTGAGACCCCATCCGAAAGGGTTAGACCCTGTTCATGGTGCCTGCACTTCCTCGCTAAAGGGGGGGGGGGGGGGGGAAGGACCCCCGCCCCCGTTTTCATGTCCCCCCGTCTGAACCCGGGTTTCTCGTGAGCGCTTTTGGCCCCGGGCGGCCACCCGCCCGCCCCCCCCTGGTCATTGAGGGGACCGGGTGTTTTGCAGGGCGTCCCCATTTGGCTGAGAGACGAGTGGGCAGGGGGGTTCAGTTTCTCAATTGACTGGAGGGCTAGGGCCCAACCGGGGAAAGCGCTTTTGGGGTCCCCTTTTGGGACTTTTTTGGAAACCCTGGGGCTTATTCGGGATTTTTTGGCCGGCGGTGTTTAGGCCGCTCCTTAGAGGGGGGGAGGGGCTACCCCCTTGGGCCACTGGGGGAAACTAATATTGTACACGCTGATGTAAATGTAACACATCTACTACGGTTAGAATCTAACTACTCTGTGTTTTTGTTTCCAACATAAATCATAGCACGACAATCTCAGCTCTCCCCAATGAGACACTCTGGTCTATCCAGTGAGACGCTCTGGTCTACTAACCAGTGAGACACTCTGGTCAATCCAGTGATACGCTCTAGTTTATTATCCAGTGAGACACTCTGGTCTATCCAGTGATACGCTCTAGTTTATTATCCAGTGAGAAGCTCTGGTCTATCCAGTGAGACACTCTAGTTTATTATCCAGTGAGACGCTCTGGTCTATCCAGTGAGACACTCTAGTTTATTATCCAGTGAGACGCTCTGGTCTATCCAGTGATACGCTCTAGTTTATTATCCAGTGAGACGCTCTGGTTTATCCAGTGAGACACTCTAGTTTATTATCCAGTGAGAAGCTCTGGTCTATCCAGTGAGACACTCTGGTTGCGGCTGTTAGCAGGTTGAACAGAGGGCCGGAGTGGTTGCAGGTTTTTTGTTCTTGCCCAGGCGTAAAGACACCTGATTCTACTCATCAAGGTCTTGATTGAAGACCATGATGAGTTAATTAGTTGAATCAGGTGTTGTAGTGCTGGGCTAAACCAAAAACCTGCATGGAATGGACACTCACCTGACCCCAATCAGAGAGAGAAGTCTATAATAAAAG
>NC_057933.1:82304521-82327787 GCF_018555375.3 Anguilla rostrata | reverse complement strand
GTTTAACAGGTTTGGGAGAATGACAAATAAAATCAAATTACAGAAAATAGATTATTTTACAAGAATGTAACTTCCTGTGTAACTTGAATATTTAAAATAATGAATATAAAACATTAAAGATCTACATGACCATCAAGTTTTAAATCGTTAAAGAGTTTAAAACCCAGAAAAAGGGAACCCATGTTCCAATCGAATAACAAATTTTGCTCGTCTCTATAACCCCAGATCAAATAGATATTGACTTACTTTCCAGAAGATATAAGGGGGGACAGGTGATTTAAATTTTAAAGTGCACAGCTGGGGGCCCCCAAAGCGGGTACTGTGGGGGGCCCCCTGTTGGGCTTTTTTGGCAGAGGGAGGGCGGGGGTTTGGGTGAAGCTCCCTAATTTGGGGGACCCCGCCACAGACAGTTGCGCGCCACTTCCCCAGCCTGTTCTTTTTTATTTTTTTTCCACCTCAGCTCATTTGGGGGAAGCATTGTATCTCTGTTTGATGTTCATGTGCCCTTTTTTAGATTTTTGGGTTTATTTCCTTTTTGGTCCTTCATACAAAATTGTTGATTTCAATGCTTATATTTCTAAGAGTTTTTACTACAAAACCATTGGATTATTGTATCTTTCCATTTCACAAAATGAAATAGATGCCCCGTGAATAAAATGGAATTTATATAAATATTTTTTTATTTATGTCTTCTTTTTTTTTTTTTTGGGGGGGGGGGTTTGCAGGCAAAACATGATGGCCATAAAAGAAAATAATGATAATTTTCATCAAAACAGGGGTTTCGGTTCACAGGCATAAAGCTCAAATAAATCATAATATATTGATAGACAAAATAAAACAAAGTAAAAAAAAAAAACACAAAGATCATTATTTAAAAACCCAACCAAACAGAAAGAAAAAATGGGGCTACAAAAAGGCAATGAAAAATGTGTAAAACACTGTTTTAAAAGATGTTGGACCTTGTTTTTAAAAGTGATGAGTTTGGAGATTATAATCTGCATTAATCTGCATTATAATCTTCTCATTCAATTAGAAGAGCGCAGGGCTGAGTTTGGGGGTTGTAACGGGGTTATAAAAACGGGCGGTTCAGGAGCATTTTGCAGCGGGTTACATGAACATGCATGTTGCAGCGGGTTTACATGAACATGCTGTTGCAGGGGGGTTACATGAACACGCATGTTGCACAGGGCTACATGAACATGCATGGCAGAGGGATGAAACATGTTGCAGATTACAGAACAGCATGTTGCACAGGGTTCAGTACTCTGGGAAAAATCCTCCCCAGCACTCTTCAAAAAAATGGATAACTGAAACAGACAGCATTTCTGTAAAGTTAAAGACAAAAGAGACTCTTTCCCCCTGATTCACCATTTCTCATTCTCTGGATTCTCTCCTCTGTTTTTTTAACCCCACACTGAGGCCTCGCAACTCTCTGAAGCACAGAGTTTGTGTCGCTGGCTGCTTTTGTCCTCTCTGAAGGCTCTGCCTGCGGTGAACACAGGAAGAACCCAGTCACACATAAGGCCCCCCAGACACTGTTAAAAACAGAGTGGCCAAAAGCCCCTTGCTTTCCCCATCCACTCTGTTGCCCCAAAAAAACAGTTTCCCTCTGTTGATTCGTGGATTATGTATCACAGAATCACTTGAAGGTTTTACATTGAAGAAGATAATTTTTAATGTCCATTAAATCACAGTTAAATATGGTTAGGTGTTAGCCCCAAAAAAATAAACTACAATCAAAATGGTGGGTTTCCTATGAGGTATAAACCAAAAAAAGAAGAAATAGCTTGCATTGTATATGAACACAAACATGAAAATTTATGTCAAATAAAGCATGGGGCACAGAGTCACTGAGATGAGTTCCCCTTGGGAAGGGATGAAAAGTTACCAGAGCCCTCTAACATAATTTTAAATTTGTCCCGGGTGCATTTTTTTTATTCCCCATTTTAATGGGATCTTAAATTTTAACATTTGCTTGTTCCATCGGAACTGAGTTCACGGTCTGAAAATAAAAAGGGCCTCTACTGGTTGGGTGGGGGACGGTTCAGGCAGGTGGCTATACCCTTTCCTGGACCCCAAAAAAACGCCTTCATCCACTCATGAGTGAAAATGATCTCGATCTTTTTTTCCTCCTTCATGGTAAATTAAAGGATATTTATATACCCTTTTTATAAAAGCGTTTTAAAATTTGTCCTCTTTTCGAGAGCATTTGGGGGTTGGTGTCTTGCTAAAGGACACTTACAGGGGGTGGGGTTTGAACCCCCCAATTGCCAGACAACCCGGTCTTACCTCCTGAGCCATGTGCCCCCTTTTTCAAACCCAAACTTTTTTCCATAATTAAAGACAAAAAATCCTGATCGCATTCTCTGAGATGTTTTTTTTAACTGTAGAGTTGTGCTTGGAGGTTCTGGGAATAGTCATGCTTTTTCTGGATGATGGTTCCCGTGGTCTGGGAACACCCAGTGAGTGATAC
The DNA here is from genome assembly GCF_018555375.3 of Anguilla rostrata. Lineage (NCBI taxonomy): Eukaryota > Metazoa > Chordata > Actinopteri > Anguilliformes > Anguillidae > Anguilla > Anguilla rostrata. The sequence goes on along the minus strand of NC_057933.1, from coordinate 82,325,314 downwards.
AGACTCAGATAATATGACTCCCGGGGGGAAAAGTAAAGCCCTGCCATGTTTTTTCTGCCCCATGAACTCATCCCCGATTTACTAATTTTTTTCTCCGGGGGTTGTGCAATGAGTAATCCTGGTGATTGGAACAAAATATTTGGGGCGACTTTCTCTCTGTCCACACCACAATAAGATTCAGTTTATGGGGTTATTCCTGTCATTCAAAAGAATAGGCCTAAATAAAATCCACAAAAAAACATACAGTAACAGCATCTCAGAATTTAGATCAATAACACATAAATGAATAAAAATTTGGGCCTACCGTACTGTGACCAGCAGAGGAAAAATTTGTCCAAGTCTGTTCTGTGCCCCACAGTAGTACTCTCTGTTCCCGGATCTAAAGTTGAAAAGTTCAAAATCTGTCCTGATCCTGCCTGGACCCAGTGTCACTTTTAAACCAGGGGTAGTTTTGCATTGGTGGGTTCATCACTCTCAGGTCAGATTCCCGAATGCCCTCCACTTTTCACCTCCTGATACTGAGGTTTTTTTGGGACATCTAAAATCAAAGAAATTTTTAAAATTCCCTATAATTTATAACTTGGATTGCTAAATAGATTCAGAAAATTTTTTAAAAAAGGGAAAATTTATAATGAAGTGAAATATCCCCAAATGCCTTTTTTTGGAAATGGAGAATATACTGCATCGTTTCATGGGGGGGGGAAAGGGAAAATTTAAAAAAACCAATAATGACAGCAGTATTTAGTTGCAATTTTTTTTTTGCATTATTTAGAAAAGGGTTAAAAAATTTAAAAAAAACACAAACCTGTTTGCTTGGTGCATTAAGAGAACTATTTTTGGTATAAAACTCTACGTACATATGGTATGTTTGTTTGCCCCAAAAAAATCGAAGACTATTGTTTCTTAGAGATTCCGTTCATCTGGCTTATCATCATGTTAAATCAATTATATCTTTATTAGATTTCTCCTCCATGGGCCAGTGTTTCTGCTTTACTCGGTTTACTGCTGTAAAATTTCCCAAAGGCACTGAGGAGATCCAAAACCCCTGTTCTCTGTGTTTAGTGGGTGCACTGATATACTCACACTGCCTCAAGGCGTTTAGGGGAGACTGTTTTCCCAATCCCATTCTGTGCCTCAAGGGGTATTTTCCCCGCATCCCCAGGTGTGCTTTTAATGGGAACTGTCCCCTGGTCCTCCTGTCTCTGGGATACACTCTTATTCATATACAGGTATTCCACTGGTGGGGGGGCATCACTTTGCAGGTCAGAGTTTTTATAGATCCCCCCTTTAAATTTTTAAAAATGTTTTTTTTTCCAAATTTTCCCCAATCGCATTTTTTTTGCTTTTTTGAATTTATTTTTTTTAAATTTTTTAAATTCGAATGAATCGTTTTAAAAAAAACTTCCTTTTCCCCAATTTATCTGCGGGGGTTCTTTCCCCCCTTTGTCTTTTTTCGGTAAATTAAAAAACTGCATCCCCGCTTTTCAAAAAAGTAAAAAAGAGACTCAGTAAAGTGAAAAAAATGAGTTTGTCCTCAAATACTCACAGAGAGTCACAAGATTTGATATATTCTCACACTTTTATCATAAGAAAGAGCGCTCGCATCTCCATGCTGGCTTGAACTGAAGGTAGTCATCTTGTTGATATTTCTGGTTGGTGTTTTGTAGAAATTTTCCATTCTTGTACCAGATGAATGTTTATTGCCAGTCAGGTCAGCAGTAGATTTACAGGTTATCAAGTCACCTACTCCTCACTCACTGTTAGGATTTCATTTCAACTCTACACCTGAGTGAGAAGAAGAAATACCACAATATACTGAGGTATAATATATTCAACAGAATTCCACATTTTACTGCACAGACAATAATGTATGAATGCATATTACTGTAAATGGTCCAGTATTTTATTTCTTAATTAAAGATTGAAGTCAACTGAGACCCCAAAACCTCAATCTGTCTGACAGAATGCTTGTTCTCTTGGTTCTTGTGCATAAATTAATGCAATACAAATGTGACCTCAAACACAACATCTCACACTGAGAGTCACTGGGGAAATAAGATGCTGATTATTTACAGCACAGGAGTTATCTGCCTGTATCACACGCCTGAATTTAAGGATTCTAGGACTGGTAGAACCTGGAGTCTTCAGTCAGAAGCTGCACATTCTGTACCAATGAAGCTGTTGCTCCTCAGTCAGGTGAGTGCAGGTTGCTCAACAGGCCAGTTCCACTGTCTCTCCCCCTGACACTGTTCAATTTATATCCACCTTCAAACCTGGAGTGGGTTAAAAAGAAAACAGAATGTAACCAACACACTTCTATTCTACATTAGAAAATCCAGCAAGGTGATAAAAATGATTTTTCTTAATGGACATAATGTGCACCAATAATATCAACACATGAACATGAGCAGAAAGTTGATGGTCACTAGAGGATAGGGCCATGCATTGCTTGAAGCAAATGCTTTTTTGTTATTTTGCCAGTAGAAGTAACTGGCACATGTAATTTGTTACTGTACTTATGAGATATTAAATATTTGTACTTTTGCTGATATGAACAATATTGGCAACTTTCACTTTCTTGCTATACCTAATAACATAAAGAAATTATGTACTTTACCTCAAATGCATTTCTCATTGACAACTGCCGTTATTTGTTACATTCTTTCATGTAAGCTGGTCAACAGCCAATTTCTTCTGGATTGGCTACCTAACGTGGAAACATGCAGTCATTTCCACTTTTAAAAAAATTATCTGTACATAAAGGGTGATAACGCCATCTACAGGAGACATTCATGAAACACATTTTCAGTGTGTGGGAATGCTGTTGCTCACATACATTCAAAGCACTGTCTATAACTCATTCATTCAAACTGGCTAAATCTAGGTCTGCCATTAAAAGTCAATATCAAAATGACGTTACTGTACTACAAACTATATAGATATCTACACACCGAAATTAAAGAAGCTATCTCCAAAGCAATGCTGCGCAATGTTTTTCTTAACAAAGAAGGCACAAGACATCTGAGATGTCGCGCTCTTTTATCATCTGGCAATGTACCACCTTACGCCTTTTGCACTATACAGAGATGTACGTATGTTGTGCTTGGACAGCATGTTGACAAATAATCCGCTCTTAAGGACTGAATGCTGGCACTGTATCACCCACAATGGAAATGTAGGTATAGAGCTTCAGCAAACAGATATCAGAGGTTTTTGGATACATATAATCTACACTGCATGTTCTTCCTTTCAGATTTAATAGATAGGTTTTTCAAAACATTTAGAATTATATGCATTATTATTTTCACTGAAGATGTTGCCCATCCAAGCCATTCTAAATGACAGCACAGAATTGATCACAGCACTTTGAGATTTAGTATCTGCAGTGCGATGGTTTTAATGTGTAACTGTGTTCTGGAACTCCTGTCCTTAGAAGTCATATTCTATACCGGGTGTATCTCTGCACTGGTGGTGGGCATCACTCTGCGGGTCAGATTTCACTGAACTGCCCTCCCTATTTCCCCAGGGGGAAATTGATATGAGGTTTTTTAGAGCATCTGAAAGAAAAAGGTCCTCAGTTTTACCGGCAGTTAAAAGTAAATGCGTTTTTGTAAATTTAAAATAAATAAAAAAATTTTAAATAAATACATAAACATTCTCAAAATATCTGTAGATAGAAGGGAAAAATTACAAATGTGTTTTTAAATGACATTTTGTTTGACGGCTATTTTTCAAATGCAATTTTCCCAAATGGGAAATTTTAGGATTACCTTGATCCACATCGTTTGAAACCAAAAATTTTCCATTTTAATCACTATCTGCGGGTTGTTTCCTTCTGCCCTGTTCTCTTTTTTTTGTACATTAAGTTAAACTATCATCGCTTTTTCAAATGAGTTCGTTGTTAAAAATATTTGGTTGTCATTCCTTTTTAAATTTTACTACCGCTGGTTTCATAGGGTAAATACGCAGCCCCCTGGGGGCCGGGGGGGCCCCCAAGCAGCCGCTTATTCGTTTTTATCCTTTTTCGGGCCGGCTGCTGATTTATTTCCTTTAAAACAGAAGGTGGGCAGACCCCTACATTTCACATTGCAGGAAGTGACTCCTCCTGTAGCACGGAGAGAGATCTGTATCATCAGTGCTGGCTACATTGAGGGAGTATTAAACATAGGCACAAACTTTTCCATTCTCGTACCAGGAAAAGGCTCCCACCAAGCAGGTGCTGCTACAGGTCAGTTGTTCACTCTGTGCCTCTTCTCTGTCACCACTGAAGACCGAACACAAGAATAAACATGATAAAAGACCATTCTGTTTCTATTAGAAAAAAATTTAGAGTACTTAAAGAATAAAAGAAAGTTTAGAATGACTTAAAAGAGACTCCAGAATCCCAGTATTTTTCCACAAAGGGTCTCACGAACTTAAAGATATATTGCGAATCACTTTCTCCAGCTTTTTTGAAAGTAGTCACTGTTCTTTATCCCATACCCACGGGGGGGAGTATCGTCTGGACAGGTCTTTCCCCTCCTGTTTCCCTTTCCAGTAACCGGGAAAAATACAACGCTTTTAAAGGTCCTATGCTTTTTGGCTCCCACCTAATGGGTTAGGAGGACTGTTTGCATCCCTCATTATTTTATTGGCTGACCCGGTAGTAATGCTAAGATATTTGGAAAATAAATTAGCCACTCCCAAGGGCTTGTAGACTGTCTGTCGCACAGGAGAGGTCAGCAAAGGGGAACGGGAGAGAAAAAGACGATCAGAAAAGGGAAACTACAAATTAATTGCCCTAAACTAGGGGCACCTAAATGACCCAGGGACAAATATTTTCCGATCGCCACTTCAATTTCTTCCTTGGGATCTTGGGGATTAATATTAATTACAAAAAAATTGAATAGCAGAATTGGTGTTTTAACGGGGTTCCTTGAAAATAGGTTTTCAACACGGGGATTTAATATTTTTCAGTTTGCACCTTCCGTTTTTTCCTTTGGGATCTCGGGGTTTAATTTTAAAATTTAAACAAATATCGCCATTGTAGCAGCCCCTGTGTTTTAACTCCGGTTCTTGAAATGGCAAGCCACGTGGTTTATAGCTATTGAGTTTCTCTCACATGTTGAATTTGCTATTTGAAAACGTGAAAGGGTTGTTATAGTAGTTTTATCATACGGTATGGATGTCCATGATATTTAAATGGATGCAAAAACCTTGTTTGGAGTTAGCTAAAGAGTTGTTAGGGGGCCACGCACTAGCACTTAGCTAGTGCACAACAGTGGTGTATATGATGCGATTTTCCATTGGCAGACAATGCAAGAGGGTTAGTTCACTGCTTTAAATGATTTTAAAACAACTAATGATACTTGATTGTTAAAAGGGTTTTTTGCCATCTTTATATTGTTATTTATGGTTTTAATTTGCTATAGTTACATGGAAAAAACTAAACATAATTTTGAAAATGGTTTAAAAAGCGATAGAAATTTGATAAAAAGGGCACTGTACAGTCAGCATTTATAAAAGCTATTTGGTTTATTGGTAACACTTTTTTCGTTTTGGTTACTCCTTAAAGAAAAGAACTAAATTGAGAAAAAAATGCAGTTTTTATAAAGCCTGTTACATACAGGCTGGATTTGGATCCCAGAAGAAAACCCGTGAACCCAGGATTCTCTCCGAGGGAATGGCGAAAATTTAGTTTTATTCATCTTCTCCTTGGGGGAAGGCCCTAACCCCTTTTTCTCCCAGCCCCACTCTGGTGTGGTAGGATTGTGATTCAGAAAATTTAAAAATTTTATTTGATACTTTATTTTTTTAAAAAGGGTGCACCAACAAAACTGACTTGAAACTAACTAAGTTGAACTAACCAGACTAACGAAGACATTCAAATTAAATTTGAATGAATCAGTTAAAACACTCAGGACATTGATAAAGAAAAATGAATGTGGTTTTTGATACCCAAAATGGGGGCTTTACTTGTTGCATTACACTTTTCAATACAGTTCAAACCATTTGCACTTATTTTCTGGCTGTTGTTCATTGTGTCATCATACACAAACACACTGCTCAAAAGTCTTTAAAACACAGATTGTTGGCAACAGACGCTAGGGATACAATTAACAAAACTTTACACACACACACCGACACACCACAACATGCCACACATACCACAAACACATGTAACATACACTACTCACACACAATGCGCACACATACAAAAATGAAAAAACACACACACAACACCACAATTCACGAAACGCACACAACAATCATTTGCTCAAAAACTTTAAAACACAGATGTTCAACATGACAGCTAGGATTCAAAACAAAATTTTTAAAAAAAAACTGCACCTAACTTCTCCAAAACTAGGGAAACATCAATTATTGCACTTGTATTTCAATACTAACTGATGCGTGCAGGCATAGTGCCAATCAATGTGAAATTGCAGGTACAAAGGTTTTGCTTAGAGCTAGCTTTGCTAGAATGCAGTAGAAAAACCAAGCAAGTTATGAGAAAAGGTTGTGCCATTCTAAGAATGCAGCATGCACAATAAAACAGCCCTGATCATTTAGTTGCCACAGATATTTATATTATGCCTGTCTCATTTTTTTAAGCTGAGGTGAAGAGGAACTTCATTTTAAAAAAGTTCTCTCTTTTTCCTCTCTTTTCAGATGAGAACTTTGAACTACTCTAAAATAATGTACTTTTAACATTCATTTATATATATTATAACATTCCTTAATGAATTTTTAAATGTATTAAATTTTGTTGCTTCTGATTGAGTTAATGAAGGGAGACTAATAAACAGGAACACATGCTGATAAAATGCTGATATGCAGACTGAAACATCAGAACTACTTTTGGGAAAAAACACACAAATCATTTACCTGACACAGAGAAGATGATTACCAACAAGGTATTGAAGAGCATGGCTGCATCAGATTGAAAATATTAATAAAAAAACACATATACAGGTCTTGATTATTACACTGTGAAAATTAACAGCGAAACAAAGACTGTCAGAGTATTCTTTTAAATTTGGCAGAAATACAGAATAACAATTATACAAGCACACACAGTGAGTTTATGTGCTGCTAATGCCTAAAATGCTTTGGGTTTTATGAAGAGTTCACAAAGATTCCAGAAAGCAGAGACTCAAACAGCCTTTTACTTGATGAATGATATTTGTATTGAAGGGGCTGTTTTCTTTAGTTTTCACCTCTTTACACTCTCAGTTCTTTTTATGAGACAGCTTTATTATACTCCTTTTCTGTTCGGTTTGCCCTTTTCGCTGGGTAGTTTTTTGTTAGTATTTAACGGCAGGACTTACGCCCAGAGGAGTATATTATTCTGTTCTGTCTAGTTTAAATACTCCTTGTACTTTAGTTCTTATCACCCTTTCATGGGGTGGACTACTTAGTCCGATATACCTGGATATTCTCCTTAGGAGTATTTAATTTTCTGTTTGTTTACTTGTCCCGTTCCTCTAGTCTTCCGAGACCTTGTGGTTACTCCACCCTGTGTGGATAGCTTTCAGATTCCCGTTCAGTCGCGTCTGGTTCTCCGAACCCCCCCCGCCCATCACACCTGTGGATGTTTTTTTAAAGTACCTGTTTAGTGGTTTTCCTGCACATGTTCTATTCCATCAGTAGAACCCAGGGGTAACACTACAGTACAAAATTCTTCAAGCATAGGTTTATTTTATTTGTTTCATTGAATGATTGTTTAAAAAATTCAAGGTATGCTCTGGAATTCCAACGTTTGTCAGTACAAAAATAAACACTAAGAATGTGAAAAGCAATTCACCTCATGTGAATTTATACTCTAGATGGGATCATTTCTGTAATAAGCACAATATAATCACAAAATGTGCACAAGAATATCATAGTAATGTAAATGTTATACAAGTATTAACAAAAATTTTAAATTGAATTATATATAAAGCTCAATTCTCCAGTATATTGGCCAACGAATACATTCAGCAATGATAATGGCTTTCAGTCACCAACATCTTGGTAGTACTTTGTGTACAATGAAGACATGAGCTGTTATGCATGTAATGTTGATAGAATGCCAAAGGAATGATCCATTCTGAGTACATCTTTTCAGATTCAAATAGCCACAGTCATCCTGGTCATGTGACAAAGGCACAGTCATGTGACCTGAGTTCATGAGGAGAGTTTATGTTCACTGGTTTTAATAAATACTTTAAAATGTATCATCCAGTGAAGAAAATGTTTGGTTCATACCGCTTGAGGATTACTTTGCAGACAATCTGCTGTTTAAAGTTCAAGAAAAAACTCAGAAAATGCTCACAAATTAAAAGAAATGTCCAAATTTACACTGAATAACCAGCATTGGTCCACAGTTTATGAAGCAAGATATCTTCCTGGTTTATTTTCACATGTCCAGTTTTCGAAGTGTGCTGTAGAGAACACAGTCTTCCTTTACGGATGGGGCTGGTGACCTGCATGGAGAAAACAGCGCATTTAGACTCTATTAAAGTCACAGACATACTCATTCTCATTTAAGCCAATCCTGCCTGAGCCTTTATCACATTTAGACACACCTTGCAACATGAAGCACAAGCAGAAGCTTTAGCCACAGAACAGTTATCTGGAATTTTGGAAAACATTACATCACTGTGATGTCATAGGCTGAGGTCACACAGCAGGGAGATGAAAAGAGAAGAAAGTTGACAAGCTGAACAAACCAAATGATGAATCTAGATCAGCGGAACATCCAGTCCTCGTATTACCACGTTCTTCTTTTGACCAGGCAGAGAAGTTCTTAGCAAAGCAGCAGCGAGAGATTGCAACATTTTAAAATACTTGAACTCGGCTTTGGGGCTGCAACAAACAAACAACCAAAATATAGAAATAGTGTGCATCAAGGCAACACCCAGTCCTACGAACACATAAATATATAAACTGTTAAAGATGTACTGAGAAGTACTGGAATCTCAGAAATGCTCATTTGCATTTTCCTCTGAAATGGTCATTTGTATTTTGTTTCCAGGGTTTGTTTTGTACATGCTTACATGTCCAAGTGTTATGGATGAACGTTTTTTGGCTATCATTAACTTCTAATATTGTACACGCTGACATAAATGTAACACATCTACTATGAGAATCAAAATACTTCTTTATGTTTTTTTCCCAATATAAATCACAGCACACCCATCTCAGCTCTCCCCAGTGAGACACTCTGGTCAATCCAGTGAGACTCTCTGGTCTATCCAGTGATACGCTCTGGTCTATCCAGTGATACGCACTGTTCTATCCAGTGAGACACTCTGGTCAATCCAGTGAGACACCCTGGTCAATCCAGTGAGACGCTCTGGTCAATCCAGTGAGACGCTCTGGTCTATCCAGTGAGACACTCTGGTCTATCCAGTGATATGCTCTGGTCTATCCAATGAGACACTCTGGTCTGTCCAGTGAGACACTCTGGTCTATCCAGTGAGACACTCTGGTCTGTCCAGTGAGGATCGTTCTCCTGCTGACTCCATAGAGGCCTCGTCTGGCTCCAGTCAGAGAGAGCAATCTATGATAAAAGCTGCTGGAGAGAGATAATAGACCTGACACAGCGACAGTCAGCACAGGTAGTATAAAGGTGGGATATTCTCACCTGGGGGCAGCACTGGAGGGGCGGAACTGGATGCTGGCGTACTGAACACCCTCCTCACACTGGGGGAGTGGCTTTTGAACAGTGGAGTACAGAACCTGCTCCTGGTTGCGGGTGTTAGCGGGCTGAACAGAGGAATAGAGGGGAACTTCACCGTCGTCTCTGTCCATATCCTGTGTTCCAGTGTGACTCATTGCCATCCCTGAGACGTTGCCATAAATGGGGCTTTTATTCCCCTGCAGGGTAAAGAAAAGAGGCAGGAGAAGGATGGGAAAGTTCCACAGAAAGGTCCTGTTCATTTCAGTGAGCTCCTCAGAGCTGGAGTGAGCTACTCGCCCCCATTAACTCCAAAACATCAATTTAACCTGATATAAAAAAATCAGCTAATGAATCAATGTTTCATTTTCAAATACATGCCATCACTAGTTAAATTCAACTGAACCAGACATACAAATGTAATACACTTAATACGATTTATTTTGTCTCTAACATGACCACTTTTACAGTGGGTTTTCATAAAATATTGGAAAGATTTCGCACTGAAATACTCTATTCATTTCAAAGCATATATTTTCAATAACCAATAGCAATAAACCTTCATCACAACAATAATCTCTGTGTATTTATTCACTGAAATCAGGTAAATACAACACAAAGTGCAAGTCACTCTCCCTGACTCTGTATGTAATGAACAGATTATTACATGCACATAAGCAGAATTGTACAGTGTAGCATGTTACTGTCACATACTACAAACCCATTTGAGAAACTGAAACTGACCTTTACAGGGGAATACACATAATTAACTCTGGATCAATTTCCATTAAGCATGTCAACACACAGAAAAATGACACAGAGAAGATCGTAACTGTCAGGGTGGGTGCGGAAATGGACCCAAACGCAGAGTAAAAAACAGAAGATCCAAAAATGGGGAAAACAAAAGACTTTAATAAACAGAAACAGGGAACAAAGAGCCTCGCAGGGCGAAATTAACAAACAACGAAAATCCTCAAAAAATTCACAAGAAAAAACAAAAAAACAAAAACCCAAAAACAAGGGAAAACAAGGCAGGGAGGGCACAGGCAGGCAAACAACAGGTAAGCGGGGAAACAGGCAGGAACAGGAACAAACAGGTCACAGAAGTAAACAGGTAGCAAACCAAAAGATTCCAGCGCCTGAGTCTGGGGAGAGGGCGATTTAAATAGAAAGACGCAGACGAGACACAGGAGGGCACGATGAACAATCAAGCCACAGAGAGGGAGGGGAACACGAGACAAAACGCAACTAATAATTAGATAATAGAAAACAATAAAACAATTAACTGAACACAAAACCGAGGCGTCGCCATCTGGCGGCCCAACGGAGAACAACAAGGGGGGAAGGAAGACACAGAACCCTGACAGTAACCTCTGTACATAATCTAATAAACCTTCAAGGCCATATGGCACACACTGCTATGTTTTCTACCTATTTGTAAGAAAGGTGCTATGTAAATAAATAATGTCTTATGATTACTGTTATGAAGCATTATGAGTGTTAAACAGTCTTCATAACTCTAATTATACTGTATTATGAGCAGACTATAAGGCATTATAAGTTGTATATAATGCATTATAGACACGCATCATAGAAAGTGTTATTGAAGTTCAATTTTTGCTTAAACAATGTATATAAATAAAATTATATTATACCCATAGATAAATACATGTATGCACATATGCAGACTGATTTCATTAACTCACCTGCCTGCCCCCGTCTCCCCCCATCTCATTTCTTGATTTTCTCCTCCTGATTATTCAGAAAAAAATAATGAAAATAAAAAAGTAAATCTACTTTCAGACAAATATTTAAAGAGTCCCCTCTTGTGCAAACAACAATTTGCATTTGTTTGAATGATGTGTATTGCTGAGGCAATAGTGCCCATTTATGTGTATATTTTTTTTATTATTCAGATGTCATTTGGTCACAGGAAATGAGCCTGAGTTATGAGAGGCTTCTTCCTGCCCAGTAAATGTAGTTCAGCTTTATTCAAACCAACACTGGAGCTCAAGGGCAAATTGATGCTTTTGTCAAGACTTCATTATGGCCTGTAACTGTCCACATGATTCATATTAAGAACAAGCTTATCATAAAGGTTTGTTAAACTTATTGAGACACTAAAATGCATCAGTCAAGGCTTATGAAAAGTTTACTTCAAAATAAAACAAAATGACTAATAATGACAGTCTAAGCACTAATCAGACATTAGAGGGGGGATATGGCATCAGCATGATGTAACGCAGTTAGTGCACAGCAACAACATTTTACAGAGATGTGCATTTGTTTTAAACTGTGAGTCTAATCAGAAATGATTTACAATTGAGTGACTACAAGCCGACTCATTTACAACCACGTACCTCATGCACACAACACCCAGAAACACAAGAGCCAAAATGGCAGCCACTCCCACAGCTGCACCCGCGATCAGTGACTGACCTCCTAAGCAAAGTCAGAGAGATGTAGCCCTGTCAGTTATGATATAGCAGTGTTCATTTCACAACATGCCTCACCAAGGTCCTTAATAAGAAAGTTTATAAATGTTTAAAAATACCCCTTACATGCCTACCTTTACTAGAAATTTCTGTACATTTGAATTTTACTGAATTCAATGCTGGCATCATGATACTTTTAGTTACACTGCTCATCATCATTATCTACCATGATCCGGTTCGGATTGTAGCACCAATATTATGATCAGCATTGCTTTGTAGCCTCTGGATCATAATCAGTATCACATAAAATGTTGTATCAAATATGTTCTGGCCCTACCTTGCACTGTGACCAGTAGAGCAGAAGCATTCTGAGCTCCAAGTCTGTTCTGTGCCTCACAGTAGTACTGTCCTCTGTTCCAGGATCTAAACTCAGAAAAGTTTAAACTCTGTCCAGATCCTGCCTGCCAGACTCCAGTGTCATTCTTCTTATACCAGGTGTAGTTCTGCACTGGGGGGTTGGCATCACTGCTGCAGGTCAGAGTCACTGAAGTGCCCTCCACTATTTCACCAGAGGGGCTCACTGATACTGAGATGCTCTTCGGAGGATCTGAAAGAGAAAATAACAGGTCCTGCAGTTTTAAATAAAAGTCACACTGAGGTGTTCTTGGGAGCATCTAAAATCATTAGAAAAATGTGTTGAATTCCATATAATTTCTCACTCACTGCGTTGCTTCTCGAAAAACTAGCAAAGACATTTATTTCAAAGTAATGTTTATAATGGAGCTGAAATCTCACAATGTGAAGTGGAGGAGTGGTGTGGTAAGAGCGCCATCTGCAGGTGGAGTGGGAGCAGTATAGCTGGCTAACAACCACGCCTGTTTGCAATTACAATTGATTGGTAATGGTTTATATGCTCTGCCTGCAGTGAGATCGGGGTGCTGGAATGAGAGACGCATGTGGGAGCGGCATGCCATCTAATCCCCGTCCTCATCGTGTGTGTTTTGTTTTGTTTTTGTTTCTGTGTTTTTGGTATCGAGCGCACAATAAAGCCTTGGTGCCTCTAACAACGACGGGTTGTGTGGTTTGTGGGGGAAAAGGACTGCAGAACCTGTTACAGTAAATATCCCAGTATATCATACTTTGTTACAAAATGAACTGGATATACTGTAGCTTTTTATAGTAGTTGGAAAATGACACAGCAGAATCAAGTTTTCAAAAGTGACAGCAGTATTTAGATATGTCTTTTTAGCATCTTTATTAATAATGATAACTTCATTTTTTTAAAAGTTGAACTGCTACATGTGGTACCTTTTTTGCCCTTTGCAAACTCAAAATGACTACATGCTTTACTTAAGACATGTCAATATGATCAGACTCATCACTGTATGATAATGTAATTATAACTGATTTCTCCTCCACTGGCCAGTGTGACTGCTTTACTCAGTGTCTTACTGCTGTGAAGTTACCCAAAGACACTCAGGAGATACTGACTCTCTGCTCTGTGTGTATGAAGCTGAGATGCACTGATATACTCACACTGTACACCAAGACGTTTAGGAAGAGATCTTTTTGTCCCAATCGCATTCTCTGCCTCACAGTAGTATTCTCCAGCATCTGAGGAGTTGACTTTATTAATGGTGTAACTCCGTTCTGATCCTCTCCATAAGAATGCAGATCCACCCTTCCTATACCAGGTGTACCTCAGCACTGGAGGGTTGGCATAACTGCTGCAGGTCAGAGTCACTGAACTGCCCTCCTCTATTTTACCAGAGGAGCTCACTGATACTGAGGTGTTCTTGGGAGCATCTGAAATCAATAGAGAAATGTGTTAAATTCCATATAATTTCTCAATCTCTGTGATTTGCCTCAAATAGATTGAGAACCATTATTGCAAAGGAAAGGTTATAATGAAGCTGAAATATCACAATGTGATGTGGAGGAGTTGTGTGGTTAGGGGGCCATCTGCAGGCAGAGTGGGAGCAGTATATCTGGCTAACAACCACACTTGTTTGCAGTTACAATTGATTGGTAATGGTTTATATGCTCTGCCTGCAGTGAGACCGGGGTGCTGGAATAAGAGACGCACACGGGAGCGGCATGCCATCTAATCCCCGTCCTTATCGGTGTGTTTGGTTTTGTTTTTGTTTCCGTGTTTTTGGTATTGAGCGCACAATAAAGCCTTGGTGCCTCTAACAATGATGGATTCTGTGGTTTGTGAGGAAAAGGACTGCAGAACCTGTTACAATAAATATCCCAGTCTATCATGCTTTGTTACAAAATGAACTGGATATACTGTAGCTTTTTATGGTAATTGGAAAATGACACAGCAGAATCAAGTTTTCAAAAGTGACAGAAGTATTCAGATATGTCTTTTTAGCATCTTCATTAATAATGACAACTTCATTTTTTAAAGTTGACCAGCAGCATGTGGTATTTTGTTTTTGCCCTTTGCAAACTCAAAATGACTACACGTTTTACCTAAGACACGTCAGTATGATCAGACTCATCACTGTATGATAATGTAATTATATCTGATTTCTCCTCCACTGGCCAGTGTGACTGCTTTACTCAGTGTCTTACTGCTGTGAAGTTGCCCAAAGATACTCAGGAGATACTGACTCTCTGCTCTGTGTGTATGAAGCTGAGATGCACTGATATACTCACACTGCACAACAAGACGTTTAGGAGGAGATTTGTTTGTCCCAATCACATTCCCTGCCGCACAGATGTATTCTCCTGCATCCTGCGGTGTGATGGTTTTAAAGGTGTAACTGGATCCTCTCCATGAGAGTTCAGCTCTATTCTTAAACCAGGTGTGTATATGCACTGATGGGTTGGCATGGCTGCTGCTGCAGGTCAGAGTCACTGAACTGCCCTCCTCTATTTTACCAGAGGAGCTCACTGATACTGAGGTGTTCTTGGGAGCATCTGAAATCAATAGAGAAATGTGTTAAATTCCATATAATTTCTCAATCTCTGTGATTTGCCTCAAATAGATTGAGAACCATTATTGCAAAGGAAAGGTTATAATGAAGCTGAAATATCACAATGTGATGTGGAGGAGTTGTGTGGTTAGGGGGCCATCTGCAGGCAGAGTGGGAGCAGTATATCTGGCTAACAACCACACTTGTTTGCAGTTACAATTGATTGGTAATGGTTTATATGCTCTGCCTGCAGTGAGACCGGGGTGCTGGAATAAGAGACGCACACGGGAGCGGCATGCCATCTAATCCCCGTCCTTATCGTGTGTGTTTGGTTTTGTTTTTGTTTCCGTGTTTTTGGTATTGAGCGCACAATAAAGCCTTGGTGCCTCTAACAATGATGGATTCTGTGGTTTGTGAGGAAAAGGACTGCAGAACCTGTTACAATAAATATCCCAGTCTATCATGCTTTGTTACAAAATGAACTGGATATACTGTAGCTTTTTATGGTAATTGGAAAATGACACAGCAGAATCAAGTTTTCAAAAGTGACAGAAGTATTCAGATATGTCTTTTTAGCATCTTCATTAATAATGACAACTTCATTTTTTAAAGTTGACCAGCAGCATGTGGTATTTTGTTTTTGCCCTTTGCAAACTCAAAATGACTACACGTTTTACCTAAGACACGTCAGTATGATCAGACTCATCACTGTATGATAATGTAATTATATCTGATTTCTCCTCCACTGGCCAGTGTGACTGCTTTACTCAGTGTCTTACTGCTGTGAAGTTGCCCAAAGATACTCAGGAGATACTGACTCTCTGCTCTGTGTGTATGAAGCTGAGATGCACTGATATACTCACACTGCACAACAAGACGTTTAGGAGGAGATTTGTTTGTCCCAATCACATTCCCTGCCGCACAGATGTATTCTCCTGCATCCTGCGGTGATGGTTTTAAAGGTGTAACTGGATCCTCTCCATGAGAGTTCAGCTCTATTCTTAAACCAGGTGTGTATATGCACTGATGGGTTGGCATGGCTGCTGCTGCAGGTCAGAGTCACTGAACTGCCCTCCTCTATTTTACCAGAGGAGCTCACTGATACTGAGGTGTTCTTGGGAGCATCTGAAATCAATAGAGAAATGTGTTAAATTCCATATAATTCTCAATCTCTGTGATTTGCCTCAAATAGATTGAGAACCATTATTGCAAAGGAAAGGTTATAATGAAGCTGAAATATCACAATGTGATGTGGAGGAGTTGTGTGGTTAGGGGGCCATCTGCAGGCAGAGTGGGAGCAGTATATCTGGCTAACAACCACACTTGTTTGCAGTTACAATTGATTGGTAATGGTTTATATGCTCTGCCTGCAGTGAGACCGGGGTGCTGGAATAAGAGACGCACACGGGAGCGGCATGCCATCTAATCCCCGTCCTTATCGTGTGTGTTTGGTTTTGTTTTTGTTTCCGTGTTTTTGGTATTGAGCGCACAATAAAGCCTTGGTGCCTCTAACAATGATGGATTCTGTGGTTTGTGAGGAAAAGGACTGCAGAACCTGTTACAATAAATATCCCAGTCTATCATGCTTTGTTACAAAATGAACTGGATATACTGTAGCTTTTTATGGTAATTGGAAAATGACACAGCAGAATCAAGTTTTCAAAAGTGACAGAAGTATTCAGATATGTCTTTTTAGCATCTTCATTAATAATGACAACTTCATTTTTTAAAGTTGACCAGCAGCATGTGGTATTTTGTTTTTGCCCTTTGCAAACTCAAAATGACTACACGTTTTACCTAAGACACGTCAGTATGATCAGACTCATCACTGTATGATAATGTAATTATATCTGATTTCTCCTCCACTGGCCAGTGTGACTGCTTTACTCAGTGTCTTACTGCTGTGAAGTTGCCCAAAGATACTCAGGAGATACTGACTCTCTGCTCTGTGTGTATGAAGCTGAGATGCACTGATATACTCACACTGCACAACAAGACGTTTAGGAGGAGATTTGTTTGTCCCAATCACATTCCCTGCCGCACAGATGTATTCTCCTGCATCCTGCGGTGTGATGGTTTTAAAGGTGTAACTGGATCCTCTCCATGAGAGTTCAGCTCTATTCTTAAACCAGGTGTGTATATGCACTGATGGGTTGGCATGGCTGCTGCTGCAGGTCAGAGTCACTGAACTGCCCTCCACTATTTCACCAGAGGGGCTCACTGATACTGAGACGCTCTTCGGAGAATCTGAAAGAGAAAATAACAGGTCCTGCAGTTTTAAATAAAAGTCACACTAAGGAATTCTTGGGAGCATCTAAAATCATTAGAAAAATGTGTTAAATTCCATATAATTTCTCACTCACTGTGTTGAATTTCAAAACACTAGCAGAGACATTCATTTCAAAGTAATGTTTATAATGGAGCTGAAATCTCACAATGTGATGTGGAGGGGTGGTGTGGTTAGGGCACCATCTGCAGGCAGAGTAGGAGCAGTACAGCTGGCTAACAACCACACCTGTTAGCAATTACAATTGATTGGTAATAGATTATATGCTCTGCTTGCAGTGAGGCCGGGGTGCTGGAATGAGAGACGCACGCGGGAGCGGCTTGCCATCTAATCCCTGTCCTTATCGTGTGTGTTTTGTTTTGTTTCCGTGTTTTTGGTATCGAGCGCACAATAAAGCCTTGGTGCCTCTAACAACGACGGATTGTGTGGTTTGTGGGGAAAAGGACTGCAGAACCTGTTACAGTAAATATCCCAGTATATCATGCTTTGTTACAAAATGAACTGGATATACTGTAGCTTTTTATGGTAGTTGGAAAATGACACAGCAGAATCAAGTTTTTAAAAGTGACAGAAGTATTTAGATACGTCTTTTTAGCATCTTCATTAATAATGGTAACTTCATTTTTTAAAGTTGATCAGCTGCATGTGGTACCTTATTTGCCCTTTGCAAACTCAAAATGACTACACGTTTTACCTAAGACATGTCAGTATGATCAGACTCATCACTGTATGATAATGTAATTATATCTGATTTCTCCTCCACTGGCCAGTGTGACTGCTTTACTCAGTGTCTTACTGCTGTGAAGTTACCCAAAGACACTCAGGAGATACTGACTCTCTGCTCTGTGTGTATGAAGCTGTAATGCACTGATATACTCACACTGCACATCAAAATGTTCAGAAGGAGATCTGTTTGTCCCAATCCCATTGTCTGCCTCACAGTAGTATTCTCCTGCATCCTGCAGTGTGATGCTTTTAATTGTGTATCTCTGTTCTGATCCTCTCCTCGAGAATGCAGATCCAGTCTTCTTAAACCAGGAGTATCTTTGCTCTGGTGGGTTGGCATGGCTGCTGCTGCAGGTCAGAGTCACTGCACTGCCGTCCACTATTTCACCAGAGGGGCTCACTGATACTGAGACGCTCTTCGGACGATCTGAAAGAGAAAAAAACAGGTAATGCAGATTTAAATAAAATTCACACAGAGGTGTTCTTGGGAGCATCTAAAATCATTAGAAAAATATGTTCAAGTTCCATATAATTTCTCACTCACTGTGTTGTGTCTCAAAACACTAGCAGAGACATTTATTTCAAAGTAATGTTTATAATGGAGCTGAAATCTCACAATGTGATGTGGAGGGGTGGTGTGGTTAGGGCGCCATCTGCAGGCAGAGTGGGAGCAGTATAGCTGGCCTATAACTACGCCTGTTTGCAGTTACAATTGATTGGTAATGGTTTATATGCTCTGCCTGCAGTGAGACCGGGGTGCTCGAATGAGAGACACACGCGGGATTGGCATGCCATCTAATCCCCGTCCTAATCGTGTGTGTTTTGTTTTTGTTTCCGTGTTTTTGGTATCGAGCGCACAATAAAGCCTTGGTGCCTCTAACAACGACGGATTGTGTGGTTTGTGGGGAAAAGGACTGCAGAACCTGTTATAATAAAATAACAGGTATTGCAGTTTTATATAGATGTCAAACTGAGGGGTTTGTAGTTTCATGTGAAATTTTAACCTTTTTTTTTTGACTCAGGCATACTGTATGTAGTGTTTTCCCATCATTGCATTATGGCATGTTTTCAGGTATTGACGTTTCATGCAATGCTATAATGACAGAACATTTACATGCAGCATAGTATAATCTGTACAATTTAGCTGAAAATTATAGTTGAAGACTTTCAGAACTGTGAGATTTGAAGAAGTTTGGCCTCTGGTACTCACATCTCACATTAAGAGCCACTGCAGGGGACTGAAGCTCATAGCCTTTCACAGCACAGGAGTAGCGGCCTCGGTCTTCACTGCTGGCTGTGAACTGGTGACTCTGACCAGTGAAGGACAGAGGAGATCCGTCCCTGTACCAGATGAAGGCTGGGCTGCCAGTCAGAGTGCAGGTGGTGCTACAGGTCAGTATCACACTCTGTCCCTCTTTCACTGAGTCAGGATTCACCATCACCTGTAGACCTTCAAATAGCAAATTAAAACTGTAAAAAAGCTTCTAGTCATACTTGTGGGAAGAGAATCCTGTGAGTTTACAGCCTAAAATAATTACCTGTAACTGCCAATGTGACCCCAGGTTCTCCAGCAAATTTTCCGCCATCACAGTCAGTCAGGAACCTGAATCGGTATGTTTTTGAATCAGTTACTCTCAGTTGGTTTATTCTAAAAGTGCAGTCACTGCTCTGATTCCCCAGGTACTCCACACGGTGAGAGTACTCTGGGTCCTGGGACAGGTCCTCAGGCTCCTGTGGCTTGTTCCAGTGAATAAACCAGAATGTTTGCTGCACTGTGCGAGATGTGGGATATGAGTAAGTGCAGCTCATGTCTACTGAAGACCCCTTTAACGCACAGATTCTCTCAGCGGTGTAAGTCACTCCCCATTCCCTCTGGCTCAGAACACCTGAAAAATACAAACAAACACACGCACACACACAGACACACACACGCACACACACACACACGCAGACACACATACACGCACATACACACACAAACACACAAACACACATGCGCACACATACACACGAACACATGTATACATACACATACATGCACACACACACATGCGCACACATACGCAAATGCACGCACACGCACACACGCACACAAATTCACGCACGCACACACACAAACACACTGCTCAGAAATCCTTTAAAACACAGATGTGTTGGCAACATGACAGATAAGGGATTCAATAAACTTTAAAACAATTGCACCTAATTTCTCCAAAACTATGGAACATCAAAAATTGTACTTGTATTTCAATACTAACTGATGTCAGTAGATGGCAGTAGCCCCGATCAATGTGAGTTTCACAGGTACAGGAAGTCTTGCTTAGTAGCTAGCTTTGCTCGAATGTAGTAGCTGGGCTTGAACCTAGGACCCCATGTTCCCAAGACTGTAACCTTGCCCACTAGGCCACAGGCAGGCTAGCTGTTTAAGCTGGAAATGTTTCAGAATAAAAAGGTATGGGTATTTTTCATGTGTATGCGAGTTTTTGATTGGGTCGTGTAGGTGAAGATTTGGCTGGTGTCGGTAAAATGTCCAATGGGGAGACATGTTGTTAGTGGGATAGGCGGCAGGAAAAATAAGAATGAGAAGAAGAAGGAGAAGAAGAAGGAGAAAACGCAAAATCCCCTTGGTTTGGGGCTTTATTGTGTGGACATGTGAAGTTGTTTATGAAATCTGTCTGTTGAAATGGGGTCAGAATGTACAGAATTTGATGTTTTTAAGTGCTGAGTGTCTGTGGCTGTTGTGGTTATTTCTGTGGGGAACCCTGAAAAGTGCCAAAC
>NC_057933.1:82279075-82304422 GCF_018555375.3 Anguilla rostrata | reverse complement strand
CACGGGAGACGGGTTTCCAAAAAAACTCATTTCCCCCTTACTGCGGCTCTAACTCAACCAAAGATTTCGTTAAACTCACCAAACCTTACGAACTCTAACTCACAACATGAAAAAATTTCCGAAAACCATCCTTTACTGCAGCTCTAACTCACAGCACATGGAGACAGAGCTTCCAGTTAAACTCATATTCTTACTGCAGCTCTAACTCACAGCACATGGAGACAGAACTTCCAGTTAAACTCATCCTCTTACTGCAGCTCTCTAACTCACAACGCATGGAGACAGAGCTTCCAGTTAAACTCATCCTCTTACTGCAGCTCTAACTCACAGCACATGGAGACAGAGCATCCAGTTAAACTCATCGTCTTACTGCAGCTCTAACTCACAGCACATGGAGACAGAGCTTCCAGTTAAACTCATCCTCTTACTGCAGCTCTAACTCACAGCACATGGAGACAGAGCTTCCAGTTAAACTCATACTCTTACTGCAGCTCTAACTCACAGCACATGGAGACAGAGCTTCCAGTTAAACTCATCCTCTTACTGCAGCTCTCTAACTCACAACACATGGAGACAGAGCTTCCAGTTAAACTCATCCTCTTACTGCAGCTCTAACTCACAGCACATGGAGACAGAGCTTCCAGTTAAACTCATCCTCTTACTGCAGCTCTAACTCACAGCACATGGAGACAGAGCTTCCAGTTAAACTAATCCTCTTACTGCAGCTCTAACTCACAGCACATGGAGACAGAGCTTCCAGTTAAACTCATCTTCTTACTGCAGCTCTAACTCACAGCACATGGAGACAGAGCTTCCAGTTAAACTCATCCTCTTACTGCAGCTCTAACTCACAGCACATGGAGACAGAACTTCCAGTTAAACTCATCTTCTTACTGCAGCTCTAACTCACAGCACATGGAGACAGAGCTTCCAGTTAAACTCATCCTCTTACTGCAGCTCTAACTCACAGTACATGGAGACAGAGCTTCCAGTTAAACTCATCCTCTTACTGCAGCTCTAACTCACAGCACATGGAGACAGAGCTTCCAGTTAAACTCATCCTCTTACTGCAGCTCTAACTCACAGTACATGGAGACAGAGCTTCCAGTTAAACTCATCCTCTTACTGCAGCTCTAACTCACAGAGCATGGAGATAGACCTTCCGCTTAAACTCTTTTTCTTACTGCAGCTCTAACTCACAGCACATCCGAATGTGATATAAAACACATCATGACACTTTAAAATGAGTTAATACACACATGTTGACGAGAATGTGCTATCATACACCCCACTAAACCAAAAAGTAGCCACTGAGATTTAAGTTTTATTCAACCGTAGTGTCAGTATGAACTTGTTTCATTACCTTTGATCACCTGTGAACTCTCCTCTGAAGTTGAATGGATGAAGCATTGAATGATCACTCTTCATAGACAGACAGCTGGGTACAGGTGACCCTGCCCTCTCTACCTGGACCCTGTGAACAAACATGGAGACAGAGCTTCCAGTTAAACTCATCTTCTTACTGCAGCTCTAACTCACACCACATTGAGATAGAGCTTCCAGTTAAACTCATCCTCTTACTGCAGCTCTAACTCACAGCACATGGAGACAGAGCATCCAGTTAAACTCATACTTTTACTGCAGCTCTAACTCACAGCACATCCGAATGTGATATAGAACACATCATGACACTTTAAAATGAGTTAATACACACATGTTGACCAGAATGTGCTATCATACACACCACTAAACCAAAAAATAGCCACTGAGATTTAAGTTTTATTCAACCGTAGTGTCAGTATGAACTTGTTTCATTACCTTTGATCACCTGTGAACTCTCCTCTGAAGTTGACTGGATGATGCATTGAACGATCACTCTTCATAGACAGACAGCTGGGTACAGGTGACCCTGCCCTCTCTACCCGGACCCTGTGAACAAACATGGAGACAGAGCTTCCAGTTAAACTCATCCTCTTACTGCAGCTCTAACTCACAGCACATGGAGACAGAGCTTCCAGTTAAACTCATCCTCTTACTGCAGCTCTAACTCACAGCACATGGAGACAGAGCTTCCAGTTAAACTCATCCTCTTACTGCAGCTCTAACTCACAGCACATGGAGACAAAGCTTCCAGTTAAACTCATCTTCTTACTGCAGCTCTAACTCACAGCACATGGAGACAGAGCTTCCAGTTAAACTCATCCTCTTACTGCAGCTCTAACTCACAGCACATGGAGACAGAGCTTCCAGTTAAACTCATTCTCTTACTGCAGCTCTAACTCACAGCACATGGAGACAGAGCTTCCAGTTAAACTCATCATCTTACTGCAGCTCTAACTCACAGCACATGGAGACAGAGCTTCCAGTTAAACTCATCCTCTTACTGCAGCTCTAACTCACAGCACATGAAGACAGAACTTCCAGTTAAACTCATCTTCTTACTGCAGATCTAACTCACAGCACATGGAGACAGAGCTTCCAGTTAAACTCATCCTCTTACTGCAGCTCAAACTCACAGCACATGGAGACAGAGCATCCAGTTAAACTCATCCTCTTACTGCAGCTCTAACTCACAGCACATGGAGACAGAGCTTCCAGTTAAACTCATCCTCTTACTGCAGCTCTAACTCACAGCACATGGAGACAGAGCTTCCAGTTAAACTCATCGTCTTACTGCAGCTCTAACTCACAGCACATGGAGACAGAACTTCCAGTTAAACTCATCGTCTTACTGCAGCTCTAACTCACAGCACATGGAGACAGAGCTTCCAGTTAAACTCATCCTCTTACTGCAGCTCTAACTCACAGCACATGGAGACAGAGCTTCCAGTTAAACTCATCGTCTTACTGCAGCTCTAACTCACAGCACATGGAGACAGAGCTTCCAGTTAAACTCATCTTCTTACTGCAGCTCTAACTCACAGCACATGGAGACAGAGCTTCCAGTTAAACTCATCCTCTTACTGCAGCTCTAACTCACAGCACATTAACTCTCTGATTCATGCATTTTTACCTCTTTCTCGCAGGGCCGTGGGTTCCATCGTCAGTCTCGGTCTCCTCTGAGGAACTCATTTTAGAAACAGCGCCCCCTGTCTCAGGACATCTGAACACACCAGATCAGATTCACAAGTGGGTTCTGACCCAAATTGGCAGACCTGTAAATACACACAAGAAGAACATGATAACGCACAGACATAATAATACACTGTGAGGGCCACATAATGTAAACGTGCAACACAAAAAGGTAATTTAATTAAGTTTGGTGCATTAAAATATTTACGCACCATATTATGTTATTTGTGCATTTTATCCCACCGATATACTCAATGTACGTATTGTTAGGATACAGAAAGTTTGTGCTGTAGGAGACAGACAGATTTGTGTATTCCAAAACCTCACGTGCATGTGAGAGTCCGCCATTGTTTTACAAAGACAACCAATAAGACACAGTGGTAGAAATTGCAGCCTATAGGGCAACTCTGTATAACAAACAACCAATCAGAGTTCATGCTGTATTCTGCGCACAAATTTGAATATATGTAAATGTAACTGTATAAACTCCACAAACTCTAACAGTTGAATTGAACATTTTTGTGTGAATCCCTGTTGCTGGCTTTCTGTATAATAAATGCTTCCTGATTTTTAAACACTAACTTCGGATCTGCTTCTACCTGGAACGACGGTCACTATTGTTCTTGGCAACATTTCTGGTTACCAACAATTTGGCGCTGCGAGCAGGGTGGATTCGTCTTCCAGAACTTCGTTGTTTTCCTGACCAAAAAAGTGAGTAAACGGGTTTTACTACCATTGGCTTGGCGAATTGGACGGCAAAACTGCGGAAGTCTGGAACGCTCCACCTAGTGGTACGATAACGTATATCTGACCGGTGTAGAAGCGATCAGTTGTTTGTGCTTAAAAACTGTGTCTTTTGGTATAACGTCTGTGTAACGTTACACGATTGTTTGTTATAAATATCAGTGCTGATGATGTGTTACCAGTGCTGCTGACTGTGATATAGGCCTGTGTATTAAGCCTATTGTGACCGGGTGTTTGTGAGTCACCCCTGCCTATGGAAAGTGTGAATCCAGGCTAAATTCTACACGTGGTTGCGTGGCCGTGGTAAGCGAGTGTGTCGCCACAGCACAGAAGTGATTAATTTTCACTACTGGGTATTAGGTCGAAGATACCTAAGAAGCGCAAAGCCGCATCTTTGTTTGTTCGTTTAAGGGAGAGTCAGTCAGTGACGCCCCGGGCCCAGGGTTGAGAGACGGAGTTTCTTTCACGTGGGTAGTCTGTCTCTGTTTCAGGTCGTGAGAGAGCGTGTGTGTCGCACTCCCGACAAGTTTTGTGGACATTATTGAATTTTACGTTTAATATTGGCCTCTTAGTCTTTATTGTTTCGTGTTGGTTGTCTTTAGTAACCTATTAGCCAGTAACGTGCGTTTATACAGAGAGACGTAACTTATTACCAACAAAGTATAATTCGCGAGCAAAAATGGCCCCAAACAAGGAGAATGCAACGGGAGTATAACCACATATCTGCAGCAAAAGTATGTAAAGCAAGCAAAGGCGATGAGTAAAAATGGCTGGGACCCCGAAGGATCCACGCCGGATTCCTTAGAATGGTGGGGGAAACAAAAAAAGAATAGGACGGCTTACGGTACCATTGTACTAATTACGGAGCATATGAGGCTCATAGAGAAGTGTGACGAAATGTATAATCGGCTACAAGCACAAGATACGAAATTAGCTGGTCTGCGTAAGAAGATAGAATCTCTTGAGAACAAAGGCAACAGCTCTGACCAGAGCACAGCGCTTGCGTGCATTCCGACTGAAATAAAAGGTGTTCCATCTTTGTACCCAGATTTAAATTGTCACACTATAACTGACCCACTGTATTTTGAAAAGGAGAATAAAACGGTGCCCATGGCACCTATGGTTACTAAAATTCGCGGTAGAGGAAATGAACAACGACTGCATGTTGATCACGTTCCTTTAAGCCTGATCGAAATGAGAGCTTTATTAAAGGATTTGCCGAATCTTAATGCGCAAGACGACAATTTACCGTTTTGGCGACAACTAAATGAGCTACAGCGTAGCATGTCTCTACACCCTCTAGACATGTTTTCAGTTGTGCGTGCAAAATGTCCAGTTTCAAGCTGGAACAAAATTGAACCAGCTGATCTCCGACAGGAACCATGGGCATCTGGCCCCTGGGCGAATCATAATGAATTACAAAACGCGATTACCGGTTTCTGCGAGGCTGTAAAGACTGCTTTAGGTAAAGGTGCGCCAAAATGGCATTGTTTCACGGCAGTAGTACAAAATAGCTTGCCCTTTGCTGAATACGCCGATCGGAAGTATGAAGCATTTGAAACGCATTGTGGCTTCCCTAATCCAAATAGAGACATGGCTGTTTTTACGCAACAATTACTGGCAGAGGCTGCCCGCATATTCAGAAGGTACTAGCAATCGGCATACACCGGGTAATACGTTTAGTGACATTGTTTCGTGGGCCTCGCGATTAGAGGAACAGATACGGAAGAAGAGTTCAACTTTACATCCCATTGCTGCTGTTCGCTACAACTCTCTGAAGTGCGATAATTGTGGGAAAACGGGCCATAGCACGGATCGATGCAAGGGAGGGACTATAGGAGAAGTAGGCGTAACACCCCCCAAACAAAGAAGCAGATAAATGCTTTCGATGTGGAGAACAGGGACATCGAGCGCCACAATGTTTAGCTGCCCTACCTAAGCGCACGCCTCCAGTGGAGAATACGCAACCTCAGACAAAGAAGCTGGGCCTATCGCGCACTGCTCCAATGACGATTACGCGCATTTGAACCGAGAACAACTTGTCGCCATGTTAAACAGTTTGAAAGCATAGGAATTACCGGCCTCCTTTTCAGTCAGTAGTATAGAAACTCAGGCTCATTGCAGACCGTATCTTAGTGCGTGGGTAGGAGGCCGGCCATGCGATATGCTAATTGATACTGGCGCTTCTGTTTCTATCACTGACCTACCGCTCCCTTGTACAAAGCATTCCATTGATCTTGCTGGCATTGGGGTAATTCTGTCCGCGCATATAAATCCTTTCCAGTACTTGTGGAATCCAATAATGCTTATTGGACACAATCATTTTTCATTTGTAGGACTGCAGAAGGTACCATCCTCGGTTCTGACGGCATGAGATTACTGAAAGCTACTGTTGCATACTCGCCTATGGCTTTATCAGTTTGTGACGCTTCTCATAAACGCAAGACATTGCCATTAGCTGCTCTTTCCCATACTGCTATAGCATCTGTTGCAACACCTATTGTCCATTCCTGGGATTTGACTAACAAGTTCCAAGCTTTATGTGCAACATTCTCTGCATGCTGGTCTGTGCACAAACTGGATTGTGGAGCTGCACCATTACCACCACTTGAGGTAACAGGGACTATGCCCTCACCTGTGAAACAATACCCGATTAAACCAGAAGCTGCTCAAGCAGTTGGCTCAATCATTCAGTCCTTGCTTTCACAGGAGGTCATTGAGCCATGTGTCTCACCCTGTAATTCTCCTGTCTGGCCTGTGCAAAAACCAGATGGCTCATGGCGCCTGACAATTGATTACAGAACGGTTAATGCTGCTGCAGACAAACTTGCTCCAATTGTTTCTGACCCAAACACGCTGCTTGCTGATATCAAACCTAGTCACTGTATATTTTCTGTGATAGACATTGCCAATGGATTCTGGGCCCTGCCTGTTGCTGAAAACTCAAGAGCTTGGTTTGCCTTCACACACCAGAACACGCAATACACATGGAAACGCATGCCTCAGGGCTTTCATAACAGCCCTACGCTTTTCCATCGCGCAATGGCCAAGATTCTAGCAACAGTTTCATGGTCTCAGTATGAAGGAACACAGTGCCTCCAATATGTTGATGATATTCTCTTGGCTTCTTCTGACCCTGTCTCTCATTTCCAGGCTCTGGAAGCTTTACTCAAAGCTTTGGAAAAATACAATATGAAAGCAAGTCCAAAGAAGGCCCAAATCGCACAAGACGCTGTCCAGTATTTGGGCTTTACCATATCCCAGGGCTCGAAGCAACTCACTGTTGACCGGAGAACTGCTATTGCCACTGCTCCGCGTCCCCGCACTGTCCGTGATGTTCGTAAGATTCTGGGACTTTTTAACTTCTGCAGGAACCACATACCTGACTTTTCTGTTATTGCAACACCAATCAATGCTCTTTTGAAGGGCTCCCATCGCCCATTGGAGACCGTTGATTGGACAACCGAGTGTGAAGATGCATTCAGCACTCTCAAATCTGCTCTCACTTCTGCCCCTGCTTTAGGTTTCCCTTGTTCTGACCTCCCGTTCTTTCTATGGTCAGCTGTGATACAAGGCCACATGACAGCCGTTCTTACTCAGCCCCATGGAGGCATACAACGCCCCGTTGCTTACTATTCTTCTCGCCTGGATTCTGTCGCTTCTGGTCTTTCCCCTTGCTTACAGGAAGTGCAGGCTGCCGCCACAGCAGTAACGGTCTCCGCTGCACTAGTCTCAGGAGCTCCACTCTCTGTCAATGTCTCTCATGCTGTGCATAACATACTAACCCAAGGCCGTTTCTCTCGTGTTTCAGCAGCCAGGTGGACTAGATGGGAAGCCATCTTGTTAGCTCCGCTTATCACACTCATCCACTCCCCAGCTGTGAACCCAGCCACTCTCTTACCTGTCGAGGGAGACGGGGAGCCACATGAGTGCCCATTGTCTCCAGATCACCCATCCAATTCAGACATCTCTGAAACACCTCTTTCTGACAATGATTTCTCACTTTTTGTTGATGGATCTCGTTTTTACAATGGGGCCCACCCAGTTACAGGATATGCAGTTGTTGACATTGCTGGTCAGGTAATGGTATCAGGCCGCCTTCCAAGTTCAGATTCAGCACAGGTGGCTGAACTTGTTGCCCTCACTCATGCCTGTGAGTTGGGTTCTGGGAAACGACTTACTATATACACTGATTCCAGGTATGCATTTGGTGTTGTCCATGACTTTATGGTTAACTGGTCATCTCGGGGTTTCCTGACTTCATCAGGTACCCCGATAAAAAATGGGGGGGTTGTTCAGAATCTCATAACTGCCTCTAAACTACCAAACAAACTAGCAGTTGTAAAAGTGAAAGCGCACACTAAAGGACAAGATGCAATCAGCTTGGGTAACCACTGGGCAGATGAAGCTGCCAAAGCAGCAGCTTTAAATGACTCCCTGCCTACTTACAAAATTGCAGCTATTGACATGTCGGGTCCAACTAACATTGACATAGCTAAACTACAGGATGCCTGTACAAGAGCTGAAAAATGGACGTGGATTGAAAATGCATGCACTCTTAATGATGACAACATTTGGCACACACAGGACGGGAAAGTTGTTGCCCCTCAGAGCATCCTTTCATTGCTTTGTGAAGTATACCATGGCATTGCACACAATGGAGAAAGAACAATGCGGCACAACATGTCACTTCATTGGTGGTCTCCCAAAATGACCAAGGTAATGAAAGATTTCGTTAGGCGTTGCATCATTTGTGCAAAAAGCAATCAAGGTCCAAAAATAAAAGTAATGATGAAACACCAGCCACGGCCTACTGGACCCTTTCAGCAAATCCAGATGGATTTCATTGGCCCTCTTCCAAAGAGCCATGGAAAAGAACACTGTCTCGTTCTCATAGACCACTTCACACGCTGGGTAGAAGTTTACCCTGTAGCCTGTGCAAATGCCGCAACCACGGCAAAAATAATCGCATCTGAATTCTGCCCACGCTGGGGCCTTCCCTGCTACATAGACTCAGACCAAGGGACCCACTTCACCGGTAAAGTAATGAAACAGGTATGTTCGTACCTGGGAATCAAACAAAAATTCCACTGCCCTTACCATCCTCAAAGTTCAGGTCTGGTCGAAAGAACAAATCGAACACTGAAAGAAAAGCTGACCAAGGTGTTGCTGTCGAAGGGGGGAAGCTGGGTCCAAGGCCTCCCAGCTGCACTCATGGCGATGAGAGCAACCCCTAATGCAGTAACTGAACTGTCTCCCTACGAACTAGTGACTGGCAGAGCCATGTCACTAGCCCCTGGCCTTTGTAAGGGGTCAGAAGACTCTCTTATAGTGGGAGATGCATTGCTGAAGTATTGCCAAAACTTGAATGAAGCGGTGAAAAACCTAACCTCCCAGGCTTTGTCATTACAGACTCTGAAAGATAAACAAAAGGAGGGGGGGCAAGAATCGCAGACATATGAACCTGGACAATGGGTTATGATAAGAGCCCCTCATCCTAGATCTTTCCAACCTCGATGGCAAGGACCACACCAGGTCTTACTAACCTCTGAGACTGCTCTTCGAGTTACAGGCATCCCGGTCTGGATCCACCAATCCCGGACCAAACCATGCCCATCACCCGAAGACCTCAAAAAGCCTGAAGAACTCCCTGCCACGGACGACTGCAGCCTTCACGAATCAGGTGCAAACGTTCCAATTTTTTCACATACTCAACCAAATTGAGCATTCAAGTTATGCTCCCATCCAACATGCTGAATTCATTTGTAATTATAATCACAGTTTTGAGCCATGGTGGAGTAAGTGCTGTGGACAATAACATTTACATGCAATTAGTTCACATGACAGCCAAACATGCAAATAAGACTGGCTGCTATGTCTGTGGATTAATACCACATTCTGTCGCACTTGGTGTTCCAATGATGTCCGTACCTATCGCCTCCAAGTATAACACTGCAGATAGCGATAGCAAAAGTGAACTTGTTACCAGACCTAAACATATATGTGATCCTGAACCCATTAACATTGCTCTGTCTCTTGGCCCATATCTGTGGTGCCTCAAACAAAATGGCTCTATTTATGTTGGAGAGACCCTGGACTGCAATACGGTTATTAACTACCATGATAAACCTGTACAAAACCACACAGCTATGGGAGTCTATTGGGTTTGTGGGAACAATGCCTATTCTGAGTTGCCTAATTCATGGTCTGGTATCTGCGCCTTAGGACATTTGGTCCCGGCCATGAGAATTACATTGGGATGGCAGGTATGCCATCCCGCCAAGTTACGCCTTGGCGGGGGCATGCCCCCATACCTATACAGCACCGAGAGTTTGGCACTTTTCAGGGTTCCCCACAGAAATAACCACAACAGCCACAGACACTCAGCCCTTAAAAACATTAAATTCTGTACATTCTGACCCCATTTCAACAGACAGAATTCATAAACAACTTCACATGTCCACACAATAAAGCCCCAAACTAAGGGGATTTTGCGTTTTCTCCTTCTTCTTCTTCTTCTTCTTCTTCTCTTTCTTCTTCTTCTTCTCATTCTTATTTTTCCTGCCGCCTATCCCACTAACAACATGTCTCCCCATTGGACATTTCACTAACACCAGCCAAATCTGCCCTACACGACCCAATCAAAAACGCGCATACACACGAAAAATACCCATACATTTTTATTCTGAAACATTTCCCGTTCAAACAGCTAGTCCGCCTGTGGCCTAGTGGGTAAGGTTACAGTCTTGGGAACATGGGGTCCTAGGTTCAAGCCCAGCTTAGAACACGTTTCTTTAACCTGCTTCAACCCTCACTAATAATTGTCTACTAGCCTACTTATCAATTATTGCTTTTGCACCATATTTACCCGCCGTTCACCGTTCAGTTATTAACCGGCTACAATATTGCTAAGCCACATGGATTCAACGGGAGCTCTTCTGTGCTTACTGGCCTGTGTTCTTTAAAACCACCGGCAGGTTTGCTAATGATATTTCACGCATTGCATAGCTATGGCATTAGCTAACGAAGTCACGGCAAATGTATTCCTCTCATTAAAAAGTTACACCAGTTCACCACTGTGCCATTTCTATTAACTATATTTCTTCACTTGGCTACCGTACAAAACTTTCATATCAGCAAACGCCACGTTTCTATTTCTACATTCATGTTACCTCGCTCTGTTCTCTATCTAGCCACATACGCTACAAACAATTACTACTTATGTACATTCTGCAACTCCGCAATTTGAACAGCTAATCCATCCGTGGCCTAGTGGGTAAGGTTACAGGCTTGGGAACACTGGGTCGTATGTTCAAGCCCAGCTTGAAACACGTTTCTTTAACCTGCTTCGATCCTCACTAATAATTGTCTACTACTTCTTAATTATTGCTTTTGCACCATTTCTACCCGCCGTTGACCGTTCAGTTATTAACCGGCTACAATATTGCTAAGATATATGCATTATGACTTACCGTCTGTACGTTCAGTTATTAACCGGCTACAATATTGCTAAGCCATATGGATTCAACGGAAGCTCTTCTGTGCTTACTGGCTTGTGTTCTTCTTTAAAACCACCGGCAGGTTCGCTAATGATATTTCACGCATTGCATAGCTATGGCATTAGCTAACGAAGTCACAGACTGGTAAACCTCACTCACTCACGGCCACCCATGTGCATTTCATGACGCAAATGTATTCCTTTTATTTAAAAGTTACACCGGTTCACCACTGTGCCATTTCTACTAACTATATTTCTTCACTTGGCTACCGTACAAAACCTTAATATCAGCAAACGCCACGTTTCTACATTCATGTTACCTCGCCCTGTTCTCTATCTAGCCACATAGGCTACACACAATTACTACGTATGTACGTTCTGCAACTCCGCATTAAAACATTACATTTAAAATCATGATTCACTCATAAGTATAACTACTAGCACTGAACATGAGAAAAACACATTCGTGCAATAGATTACATTACAGGTAAATAATGTGTGCAATGTTATTTGACCCTCCACTTCAACAACCAATGTTCAATACCGACTGTTATATATACCATTTGATAAGGAATATAAGCTCGCTCATGGTCACTCCATTTACTTCGCACTATACTCCGTGATCATGTCAACCTTCACCTACATGCCCATTCTGCTAAAAACATATTGTTTCAACTACGGAATTTCGTAATTTCATTTTAATTTCTCTCGCACTGTTGTTATTCTCTCATATGCAAAGCCTGCTGGGACATATGCGTCTGCTCCTATTCTCCACTATCATGTTTTCCGGTTCTAGTTTAGCAAAACGGCGAAGAGGATTCCTACCTGCAGATTAGCCTATCAAAATGCCTTATAAACCTTACAAACACTAAAAGTGCATCTCCACGAAATAACAGACAATGGAGCAGGACAGAAGGATAAACCTTACAAACACTAATAGTGCATCTCCACGAAATAACAGACAACGGAGCAGGACAGAAGGCTACACAAGTTGCGACCTAGGGAGTTATAATTCTACGGGCGTGTTGATTATTTTGTCAGTCAAGGCTCGTTGGATGGACGTCAAATCCGTGAGTACATACCATATTCCATCTGCGTTTCTGATGCGTTTACGCTTACGCCACTGCATCCTATCTCACAGCCACTGTTTTACATATATAGCAAACCGAAACTGCTGAACGGTACACGCTCATCAGACTGTACAGATTCACACAACGATAGCCATAATCCACAACCGTTTCTTGCAGGGTCGCATTTCTCACTCTCATAATAAAACGCTTTGCAAAAAGAACTGATATCTCATAAAAAACACGTTTTCAACGTACAAAAATGCCAAATTACTAAAAAGTATTGATATCAAAATGACGCCAAGTTACGATACTACAAACAATATAGGCTATCTTGCCTCACCGAAATGACATAAGATGTATCTCAAAGCAATGCTACCCAATATTTCCTCAGTTCTTTCAAGTCACTTGGCCCTGTGTTTTCTAATCTTACCATTTCTCAATGTCATGCAAACTTTCTGTCAGATCAAAGAGACAAATATTTCGAATTGCCTCATGGAACACATTGAACATTGTACATTGAAATTAATGTATAAATTAATTAATGTACAGAACTGCTGCTGAGCAACGACAGGAAGCACATTTCTCCAGAAAACATGTTTATACTTGCTTCTGAACTGAATTTGAGTACATGTGCAAGTTATTGTATATTTGCTACGTACAATAAATACTGCATGTAAAACACATATTGTACATACATACATAGAGAACTTCTTTATCCGCATGGGGACATTTCCCTGGCAGCATCTTACATTCACATTCACGAACACACTTGTACCAAGAAACATACTATCATTCACGCAACAGAAAGCCTGGGCAGCGAAATACATAGGCCTACATACCAATACAAATTGGACATACACACACCTATTCAATCAATCTTGACTGTGAGAGAGCCATCCACACATATATTTGGCCTGTTCATGTAGTGCATGCTTATACACAGGGCCAAGTGACTTGAAAGAACTGAGGAAATATTGGGTAGCATTGCTTTGAGATACATCTTATGTCATTTCGGTGAGGCAAGATAGCCTATATTGTTTGTAGTATCGTAACTTGGCGTCATTTTGATATCAATACTTTTTAGTAATTTGGCATTTTTGTACGTTGAAAACGTGTTTTTTATGAGATCTATTCTACCGGACCGAGTCAGATATGAAAGATCAACTGACGTCTTTGGAACTCACCATCAGTCTGTTTGGAACAGAGCACTTGGTGCTCTCATTCCTACTTATGGGGTTATGTCCGCTCTAGATCAAATTGGCGATCTCTCCAAAGAGGTAGAGCTTTTGGCCAATAGCACGGCATTAGGTCTAGGCAAAATTTCAGAGGAATTGACAGCTGTCAGAGTGATGGCTCTACAGAACAGAGCTGCATTAGATTATATCCTCTCAGCTCAGGGTGGGACATGTAAAATAATTGGCATCGAATGCTGTTCCTATATTCCCGATAATCAGGATGACCTGAAACGTGTGATCTCAAAAATCAATAATGTTTCCCGGTCCGCACATGAAATATCACCTACAACACCTGGTTTTCTTGAATGGTTATCGAGCTATTTGGGTGACCTTGGCAAAATTGTAGTTGAATACATTTTTCTGATTATACTGGGATTAACTGTACTGGCATTGATAATTAAAGGTGTGAAATTAATTTTCGTACAGTTAATCTGTGGTAAAACTAATGAGCAAACCACACAAGTTGTTCACTATACAAAGACTCCGACAGCATACATAATATAGAACCAAGTTGTAATAACTTGGGAGTACTTGATAATGCCCTCACATGGTATTCTGTTTTCTTCCTCATATGCCGGAGAGGACACTCCCATGACACCATACCGGCGCCGAGGACACCACCCCTCCAAGACCATGTTGCTGCAAACCAGGAGTAAATTGCAAGAAATCCCACCAAGCCTTGAATCGAGCCTTCCCTACCAAACCAATGTCACTATCCATCCAGCCAGCAACAGAAGGACTTTTTTCTTTACAAGTTATGTTCTTGGAGTACATCTCGTTCGCCCGTAAGGGGGACGTGAGGGAATTTTGCCTGAAGTTTTCCTAACACAGGTTTTTGACAGGTTTTCGCCCTCACCCTGAACAATGACTAAATAAATGTAACTGTAAAATTGACTTAACCATGAGATTCATGTTGTGTCAAAAGGAGGGACTGTTAGGATACAGAAAGTTTGTGCTGTAGGAGACAGACAGATTTGTGTATTCCAAAACCTCACGTGCATGTGAGAGTCCGCCATTGTTTTACAAAGACAACCAATAAGACACAGTGGTAGAAATTGCAGCCTATAGGGCAACTCTGTATAACAAACAACCAATCAGAGTTCATGCTGTATTCTGCGCACAAATTTGAATATATGTAAATGTAACTGTATAAACTCCACAAACTCTAACAGTTGAATTGAACATTTTTGTGTGAATCCCTGTTGCTGGCTTTCTGTATAATAAATGCTTCCTGATTTTTAAACACTAACTTCGGATCTGCTTCTACCTGGAACGACGGTCACTATTGTTCTTGGCAACATTTCTGGTTACCAACAGTATCGATAATGAGTCCTTTGCCAAGTATCGCAAATTTGTATGCCGGCCCTTTAAGAGTTGCGCTCAAGCAGCAAACAGGTGGTGACGGGCCAGGTGGGTTTTTTGAAATAGATTGGGGGCAAGAGGTAGCAACGGAGAATGGAGTAAAGGGGAGTCAGCAGAAAATAATCAAGAATTCTGTGATTTGTTGGCGTTTTTGTTTGGATTGTATTTTTTTCAATCTACAATTATTCAACAGAGCTCCAAGACAAGAAAACGAGTAACCTGCTGAACCTGCTGAATAAAAGAATTCTCTTCTACTGCATCAGGAGGGTGAGCCGATGCTTTTTGGGTTTTTTTTTTTTTGCTTCTTTGAATACAGTGCATTGCTTAATTATTTGTTTTTGGAGAGGAAAGAAGATTTTTGCACTTATGCATTAATTTTGGTTTCGGGACTTATTATTTTTGGCACGTTTTCTGGATTTGTGTTTCGTGGATACCTGGCAACTAAACTAAACTCGGACTTCAACTTTAACTGATATTCAACGGACAATCAGTTACTATTTCACATTGCCAGTTTAGTAATGATTGTACCTGGGTTTATGTTTTCCTGATCAAATACTTGCCATATCGTTATTTTGTTGTTTTTTTTTTTTTTGTTTGTTTATTGTTTGGTTGCCTCTGTTGTAATATATAAATTCCGTTCGATTAGATTCCCGTGTTTGAATTTGTTATAACACACACACACACACACACACACACATACACACACACACACACACACACACACGCACATCAAATCTCATAGAACAGACAGCGACAAATCTGGAATTTAACTGAGCCATAAACTTGTACAGTAATACAATTCCTTCCAAAATATTCTGCACCCATGATAACAATTACGAAGACCGTTCAATATAAGGATTACCAGTGGGTATATTTTCATTGTCCAACATACGGAATATGTTCAATGATTTAATGGAAACTACTAAAATGACACATTTCTCAGATGATACAATTTTACAAAAATTGTGCGTCACAATTATTGGCACCCCTGTATTCAGTGCTGTGTGCACCCTCCCCTTGCAGGGATAATGGCACTGAGTCTTTTTACATAACGTCTTATAAGACCAGAGAACACATTGGGAGGGATCTTAGACTCTTCCTCCACCCACAATCTTTCCAGATCCTGATGTCTTTGTTGATCCGTGCTTATGGGCTGTGCTGTTCAATTGACCAGTGTGAGCAAAGTAGCCCCATAAGATTAAAGATCCACCCCGTATTTTTCTTTTCAGTATATGCATCCTTAAATCCATCCTACATCATATTCCTGGACATGGTTGTGAGGGGGCCTGGAGCCTGTCCCAGCATGCATTGGACAAGAGGCAGGAAAAAACCCTGAACAGGTCACCAGTCCACACAGAGCACACACACCATGAACTTACACACTCATACATTCAAGCAATTTATTGTCTCCAATTAGCTTAACCTGCATGTCTTTGGACTGTGGGAGGAAACCCATGCAGACATGAGATGAGAATATGCAAACTCCACGCACACCACCATGCACCAGCAGTTTTAAACTTCTTCATTATTGCCCTCACAGTAGTAACTAGCATCTTTAGTTTATTTTTTGATCCATTGGCCTGATTTACAAAGGTCAGCAACCATTTTAATTTTGTTCGTCAGTTCTTTGTCTTTCTCTGTGAAAAATGGGTTTCACAACCAGGTTCTCAGTTTAATCCACCAGTGAAACAGGAAGCCATGGAATGCCACAAGAGTTTCTCTTAATATTGATGTAGATTTAGTTTGATTTTATTTTATTCATAAGAATCTTTAGGGGTGCCAATTATTTTTATATATTTTTGGGAAATAAAAACCCTACCTGAATCCAACCGTCACACTAGAGGGCGCCAGTTCCCCCAATCTTAGTTTGTTTTCTGTGCCTGTTTAGTGCTAATTAAGGAGTTGTGTCGCAAACATTTAATAGCCTGACCAGATTCACATTACAGGTATCTGTAACTGATTTATGATTAGTCAAAGAGCTAATTTAAGATCTAACTGCATTTACCTTCATGGGAGCGTGAGCAACCATTCTCAATGTGACAACCATTTCGTTTCACTTCTGTGACTGGTAGCCTATATTCCTTTATTTATTTCAATTCCAACCTTGGTAATGAAGTAATATTTTTCACCGAGTTGTTCACGTTCATATAGCCTGCATGAAACAACACGGTAAGAACGCACGGGGCGAAGTAGCTATCTAAGGTGCGCTTTTAGTAGTCCATCTTCGGAACATTGGGATGGCAGGTATGCCATCCCGCCAAGTTACGCCTTGGCGGGGGCATGCCCCATACCTATACAGCACCGAGAGTTTGGCACTTTTCAGGGTTCCCC
This sequence comes from Anguilla rostrata, assembly GCF_018555375.3. Classification (NCBI taxonomy): domain Eukaryota; kingdom Metazoa; phylum Chordata; class Actinopteri; order Anguilliformes; family Anguillidae; genus Anguilla; species Anguilla rostrata. Next base: position 82,287,110 of record NC_057933.1, on the reverse strand, counting down.
ACAGAAATAACCACAACAGCCACAGACACTCAGCCCTTAAAAACATTAAATTCTGTACATTCTGACCCCATTTCAACAAACAGAATTCATAAACACCTTCACATGTCCACACAATAAAGCCCCAAACTAAGGGGATTTTGCGTTTTCTCCTTCTTCTTCTCTTTCTTCTTCTTCTTCTTCTTCTTATTTTTCCTGCCGCCTATCCCACTAACAACATGTCTCCCCATTGGACATTTCACTGACACCAGCCAAATCTTCACCTACACGACCCAATCAAAAACGCGCATACACACGCAAAATACCCATACCTTTTTACTCTGAAACATTTCCAGTTTAAACAGCTAGTCCGCCTGCGGCCTAGTGGGCAAGGTTACAGTCTTGAACACGGGGTCGTAGGTTCAAACCCAGCTAGGAATGTGTTTCTTTAACCTACTTCGACCCTCACTAATTATTGTCTACTACTTATCAATTATTGCTTTTGCACCATATCTACCCGCCGTTCACCGTTCAGTTATTAACCGGCTACAATATTGCTAAGCCATATGCATTAGCACTTAGGCTACCGTCTGTACGTGAGTGTGGCACAGTGGGTAAGGAACTGTGCTTGTAACCGAAAGGTCGCAGGTTCGATTCCCGGGTAAGGACACTGCCGTTGTACCCTTGAGCAAGGTACTTAACCTGCATTGCTTCAGTATATATCCAGCTGTATAAATGGATACAATGTAAAGTGCTATGTAAAAGTTGTGTAAGTCGCTCTGGGTAAGAGTGTCTGCTAAATGCCTGTAATGTAATGTAATGTACGTTCAGTTATTAACCGGCTACAATATTGCTAAGCCATATGGATTCAACGGGAGCTCTTCTGTGCTTACTGGCCTGTGTTCTTCTTTAAAACCACCGGCAGGTTTGCTAATGATATTTCACGCATTGCATAGCTATGGCATGGTGCTGCACTAACGAAGTCAAAAACTGGTAAACCTCCGGTTTAAGGCTAGAATCCCGACTCGCCCTCAGGCAGATCATTTCCTCTTTTACACTAACATTTTCTTACGCTTATATTTGCTTTACCAAAACTCACTCACGGCCATCCATATGCATTTCATGACGCAAATGTATTCCTTTTATTAAAAAGTTACACCAGTTCACCACTGTGCCATTTCTACTAACTACATTTCTTCACTTGGCTACCGTACAAAACCTTCATATCAGCAAACGCCACGTTTCTACATTCATGTTACCTCGCCCTGTTCTCTATCTAGCCACATAGGCTACAAACAATTACTACGTATGTACGGTCTGCAACTCCGCATTAAAACATTACATTTAAAATCATGATTCACTCATAAGTATAACTACTAGCACTGAACATGAGAAAAACACACTAGTGCAATAGATTGCACACGTTATTTAACCCTCCACTTCAACAACTAATGTTAAATACAGACTGTTATATAGGCTATACCGTTTGATAAGGAATCTAAGCTCGCTCATGGTCACTTCATTTACTTCGCACTATAGTCTGTGATCATGTCAACCTTCACCTACATGCCCATTCTGCTAAAAAACATATTGTTTCAACTACGCAATTTCATCATTTCGCCTAATTTATCTCACACTTGTTATTTTCTCATATGCAAAGCCTGCTGGGACATATGCATCTGCTCCTATTCTCCACTATCAACTTTTCCGGTTCTAGCTTAACAAAACAGCAAAGAGGATTCCTACCTGCAGATAAGCCTATCAAAATGCCTTATAAACCTTACAAACACTAAAAGTGCATCTTCACGAAATAACAGACAACGGAGCAGGACAGAAGGGCACACAAGTTGCGATCTAGGCAGCTCTAATTCTACGGGCTTGCTCATTCTTTTGTCAATCAAGGCTCGTTGGATGCCCGTCAAATCCATGAGTAGCCTACATAGCTACACTGGCCATATTTCACCTTTTCTGATGCGTTTACAATTACGCCACCGCACCATTTGTCACAGCCACTGTTTTACATATATAGCAAACCGAAACTGCTAAACATACACGCTCATCAGACTGTAAAAAAATTCACACAATGATAGCCATAATCCACAACCGTTTCTTACAGGGTCACTTCGCATTTCTCACTCTCGTAATAAAACGCTTTGCAAAAAGAAATGATATCTCATGAAAAACACGTTTTCAACGTACAAAAATGCCAAGTTACTCAAAAGTATTGATATCAAAATGACGCCAAGTTACGGTACTACAAACAATATAGGCTATCTTGCCTCACCAAAATTTCATAACATGTATTCCAAAGCAATTCTACCCAATATTTCCTCAATTCTTTCTTTTTAGATTGCACACGTTATTTAACCCTCCACTTCAACAACTAATGTTAAATACAGACTGTTATATAGCCTATACCATTCGATAAGGAATATAAGCTCGCTCATGGCCACTCCATTTACTTCGCACTATACTCCATGATCATGTCAACCTTCACCTACATGCCCACTCTGCTAAAAACATATTGTTTCACCTACGGAATTTTGTAATTTCATCCTAATTTCTCTCACACTGTTGTCATTTTCTCATATGCAAAGCCTCCTGGGACATATGCGTCTGCTCCTATTCTGCACTATCATGTTTTCCGGTTCTAGTTTAGCAAAACAGCGAAGAGGATTCCTACCTGCAGATAAGCCTATCAAAATGCCTTATAAACCTTACAAACACTAAAAGTGCATCTCCACTAAATAACAGGCAACGGAGCTGCACAGAAGGATAAACCTTACAAACACTAAAAGTGCATCTCCACGAAATAACAGACAACGGAGCAGGACAGAAGGCTACACAAGTTGCGACCTAGGGAGTTATAATTCTACTGACTTGCTGATTCTTTTGTCAGTCAAGGCTCGTTGGATGGACGTCAAATCCGTGAGTACATAAACTGGCCATATTTCATCTGCGTTTCTGATTGGTTTACGCTTATGCCACTGCATCCTTTCTCACAGACACTGTTTCACAGCAAACCGAAACTGCTGAACGGTACACGCTCATCAGACCGTACAAATTCACACAGCGATAGCCATAATCCACACCCGTTTTTTACAGGGTCGCATTTCTCACTCTCATAATAAAACGCTTTGCAAAAAGAACTGATATCTCAAAAAACACGTTTTCAACGTACAAAAATGCCAAGTTACTAAAAAGTATTGATATCAAAATGACGCCAAGTTACGATACTACAAACAATATAGGCCATCTTGCCTCACCGAAATGACATAAGATGTATCTCAAAGCAATGCTACCCAATATTTCCTCAGTTCTTTCAAGTCACTTGGCCCTGTGTTTTCTAATCTTACCATTTCACAATGTCATGCAAACTTTCTGTCAGATCAAAGAGACAAATATTTCGAATTGCCTCATGGAACACATTGAACATTGTACATTGAAATTAATGTATAAATTCATTAATGTGCAAAACTGCTGCTGAGCAATGACAGGAAGCACATTTCTCCACATGTTTATACTTGCTTCTGAACTGAATTTCAGTACATGTGCAAGTTATTGTATATGTGCTACGTACAATAAATACTGCATGTAAAACACATATTGTACATACATACATAAGCCGCGTTTCCACCGCAGGAACTATACCCCGGAACTAGGAACCTTTTGAGGAACTCAGTGCGTTTCCACCGCAGGAACTAGGGTCTAAATTTAGTTCTGGGCGCTTTGTTTTACCCCCCAAAACGTTCCTGCTCGGGAGGTAGTACTTTCCGAAAGTACAGGAACCTTTTGGGTGGAGCTTGCAGCGCTGAACATTTATGATTGGTCGAGTACTCGTAGCATTTGTGTTGTATTTATTTTCCGCCATTACCCGCCATGTTTGAAAATATGCACCGGCAAACCAATTTATTTTCATAATAACTTCAAATCAAACTTGTATGTTATGCGGCGCAGTAGCCTACTTCTTGGTTATAACGTCTTGGAATTATAACGTGTGCTCTTCTGTTCTTTTCTTGCTTTAGTATTCGTTTTATAAAATGCTAAGCATTCGTGCTTGGACAGCATATTACGTAGGCTACCAAAACATTCAAACGGATTAATTCGGTTGCTGAATATTTTCTTCCGGATTTTCTTTGTTAGCCCGTTGTAATTGACTCAAAACGTTTGATACAGTTATGTGAGGTATGCGGTAGTTCTGCATAATTAACATTGGTGATACAGTACAAGCAAACTGGAAATCACCTTCCGCACTTTTTATCCGGGTAAAATAACAGGTTAATTCTAGTAATCTTCCCTTTAGCTTTTTCAGACTGCCGTAATTTTACTGCCATTTTTCAATTCCACGAAAAGACCAGGAAGACTATGGACTCATTTATGGTGCATGGTTCGCATCTGGAGGGCACACTTCGCTGCTCGGCTAGCAGTAACTTCGAAGGAAAGCAAACGGTGGCTGTACCACTACTAATTTACATTTTCACGCAAGTCCGAGTTTTCGTTCTATTCTTGTCATTTTGCGATTAGCCTATATGGAATTGACGACGAGAAAGTAATAAAACAGCAAATTGTTAACAACGTGTGCATGTTTTCTGCTGTTAATGAATGTGTTTGAGAGGATATATGAAAATCAATAAATACAAAAGTAACCATATATAGTCATTGTTGGTAACCCGTTGTATATAAGTGGAATAAACCCCTCCGGGCTGTCCCGGTTATTAGAAAATAATGTAGGCTACTTCGGTGGTAGTATGGGGTTACAGAAGAAATCATATGACAGATGGACCGACGACAACGTCAGTGGGCTAATTTGCCTAATCTTCGCGGTACTTTAGACCCCGGTGGAAACGCAGACAACCATTGGCTGAAGGAACCTTTTAGTTCCTGGTAAAGTAGTTCCTGGGACTGAAAGTTCCGGGTAATTTTGGTGGAAACGCGGCTATAGAGAACTTCTTTATCCGCATGGGGACATTTCCCTGGCAGCATCTTACATTCACATTCACGAACACACTTGTACCAAGAAACATACTATCATTCACGCAACAGAAAGCCTGGGCAGCGAAATACATAGGCCTACATACCAATACAAATTGGACATACACACACCTATTCAATCAATCTTGACTGTGAGAGAGCCATCCACACATATGTTTGGCCTGTCCATGTAGTGCATGCTTATACACAGGGCCAAGTGACTTGAAAGAACTGAGGAAATATTGGGTAGCATTGCTTTGAGATACATCTTATGTCATTTCGGTGAGGCAAGATGGCCTATATTGTTTGTAGTATCGTAACTTGGCGTCATTTTGATATCAATACTTTTTAGTAACTTGGCATTTTTGTACGTTGAAAACATGTTTTTTATGATAGGGTAAACGGACATGGAACAACGCAGGCACACATTATTATAAGAAAATAGCGAAAAAGCGTCCGTCTATTGACAGCCTGTCCAACTTCCAACACTGGGTACTGGCTTCTGATTGGTGCATGAGAACCATGGGTTCTAATCAGAGACTGTAAAAAATTCTAATAGACATGCATAAACTGGACTTGAGGGCACGGGTTTTGCTCGGTGTCCGACTATGGGTAATGGTTGCTTCATACTTGCTAAGAGTCATAATTTAAGTGGTGATATCTGGAATTCACGTTTTAGATAGTCAAAACTGAATTGTAGATATCTTTAATTTGAGTTACATAGAACTTAGTGGCAAAACTAATCAAAATTTAATTAGAGATATCTTTAATGAGCGTTTTGACTTGTCAAAATATAATTAGATATCTTAAATTAGCGTTTTGACTGGTCATAAATTAATGACAAATATCTAATGTGAATCCGCACAGGTTATTAGATGTTAAAATGGCTTGCCATATTTTGGCTAGTAATACCTTAGATCCAGTTATCCAAAAAGATAATTTAGATATTGTCAGGATTCTGCCTTTTTCTGTTTCTGTTTTTTCCTTTTCTGGGCCGCAAGATGGCAATACTTCAGTTTGTATTTCAGTTTGCTCCCTCTTTATTTACCCGTGTTAATTGTATTATTGTTTTCAATTATTCTGTCATTGTTTTTCTTTGTGTCTCATTATCCCTCCCTGCTCTGGTTTGATTGTGCTTTTTTTGATTGTGTTCACCCGTGTCTTGTTATCTTTGTGGCTATTTAAATTCTGTTTTCTTGACTTGGGTGCTGGTTTCTTGTGTTTCTGCCTGAGAGTATCTGCCTGTCTGTTTCTGTCCGTGTTTCTGTCTGTGAGTTCTGCCCTGCTTGAGTTCTGCTGTTTTTGTTTTTGAAAGTGCCCTGTGTGGCCTTGTTTTTGTTCCCTGTTTTCTGTTACCTGTATGAGAGTAAATTCTTTGGTTGGATTTGCCTTTTTGGAGTTTCTGGTGTTTTTCCCACTCTGAGTTTGGGTCCTGGTCCCGTTACCTGACATATCTTCAATCGCGAGGAATGAAATATCTAACTGAAATTATGACTAAATCAGAACTAATGTGGAGATATCTCTAATTTGAGTTATGACTAGTCATAGGCTAATTGAAATGGTGATGCAGTATTTGGAATTCACGTTTTGGATAGTCAAAACTGAATTGTAGATATCTTAATTGGAGGTCCCATACAACTGAATGGCTAAAGTAACTTCAGTCTTACTAGCAAAATGTAATTTGAGATTAAGTTTTTTGATGAGTGATTGTAGTTTTACCACGGCAGACTCACGTCAATAACATCCGCCGTCGCATAAATACGTGGCCTAGTGTAAGTGCAGTCGGATTCTCTTAGCACCGCGGTTGTCCTATTGAATTTATCTTCACATCTTTTCTTAACCTCATGACGCTTTCCACCGAGGTCAAAGAAAAGTGGTTAGGAAAAGACATAGGACGTAATTTTTTGACTACTCGGACGCAGCCTATAGGCCTCAGAAGTCGTGTCGTCATTCCCTTCTGGTTCGTTAGCATTTTCGAGACTTCCGGTTCAAAAATTAGACGCCCCTTTGGGACAAATGAATGGCGATTTCCGAATTCCTTTAAAAAAATTATGATATTTGGGAGTTTTTTTGTATATGAAAAAATAATGCTTTTTACCTATTTTGTATAATCTAAAAAAATTCTGTGTCATTTTAAAAAGTCAATTGCTAACGGCTAAGTGGTTAGCCACCCGAGATGACCCGTCGCACAATTACAACATTGCACACAGAGCTGTTTCGATTTTTTCGATACACGCGCGAAAACCGTTTTCTTCCCATTGTTTCCCGTTAGTGTAATAAATTATACATTTTCTATTTTTTACAATTGTACATATCGTTGTAAACATCTTAATATAAATAGGCTACTTGCGCTTCACTAGCATTGCCAGGTAACCGCAACAGCTGTGACGTAATTAACATGCGCAGCAGTGTTAGCTTTTTTGTTAGCAAAATAATTGTTTCGGTTGAAAAACGACATTGGAATTCAGCGGATCTAGTGCCATTTAAGAGAATAATGTGTCCGGATAAATACGTCCAAGTTTTAAACGCCAGTTTAAATCACAGACTGTGACAGGGACGGTTATGAGAAAATCCATTCATTTTTTTCCTTGGAGAAATTTCCCTTTGAACCGGAATTCCATATACGGGCAAGGTTTTTGCTCTGCGTTACGTCAGACTTCTGAGGCCTATTCGGACGCAGCCTTATCGTGCGCTTACCTGTAGGTGGACGCTTTTTCGCAATTTTCGCGTAATAATAGGTGCCTGCGTTCTTCCTTGTCCGTTCTCCCGATAGGCTATACAGGCAGCTTGAAACACAGCACAACTTGTCACAAACACATACATATAGGAATTGTAAGGTCAGCTAACCTTTTTTTTGTCCTAGTGGGAAAACTAGACCATCGTCGGTTAGCCTAGTCAAAGATAGACGGACACCCCCAGTCAAAGCCTGCGAGAGTAGACAGTAAACAGTAGCGAGATCGTCATCCAGTGTCGAATTGCCCCATTTTATTCACTCGAACAGGGTAATGTTTATTAAATTCGTCGTAATATGAAATTTCACACAAAGGTAGTTTAATAACCCTAAATACCGGACACCTAGGCTACTTCC
>NC_057933.1:82226542-82278976 GCF_018555375.3 Anguilla rostrata | reverse complement strand
TAAAAGGGAACCAGAATGGCCACACAGTCCCTTGCATTCCCTATCCACTCTGTTGTCCCCGAGAACGGATTCCTCTGTTGACTTGGTGGATTATATATCTCAGAATCACTTGAAGAATTTACATTACAGAAGTATATTCTTCACATGTTAAAAAATCATACTAAATAATATCCACAGATACAAGTACAACATATTGAGAGTTAAGTGGGGAATATTCCTCAATAGTTTAAACCAATAAAAATATTGAGGAAGACTGAAATTGACTGCATCACACAGTGATGAACTGGATGAACTGTAACTTGCCTGGTGTGTATCTGTGCTTTGTGTCTTCTGCTCAGCACAGACCTGCTTACTTTGTAGTTTCATAAAAATACAGCCTGTGCACAGAACTGTCCTTTGCTTTTCTGAGCGGCTGGTACGGTTATTATGGTGAGAATATCCAGGTGGGAACTTGTTACTTACAGTACGATAGCGTCTGCTTCTCCCTCTCTCTGTTGGTGCTCTTCTTCCTGCTGAAAAGGGGGAGGGGGGGGGGGAGGGGGGGGTGAGTAACAGACCTTCAGGAGCTGTGGATCAGCCATCCCAGACGACATTTTGTCATAACATTCCTACCTGCTACTCTGAATTGAACAGAAAAACTGTAAGATTACTGCATATCTCTCTGATATCTAATAGTGCATTTTTAATCATGTCATCTCAGTGATGATTGATACCCAGATGATTTTGCATTACAAACATTTACCTTGTGCACACCATGACAGTAAAGAGTGCAAAAGCCACTGTGATTCCAACAACCATCCATACAAGCGCTGTCCTATCTACTGCTGCAAATAAACAGAGATAGCATTTCAGTTTACATTTATCTACCAGAGACTTCAATCCAGAGTTGTTTAATATAAATGCATGCGTAAAGGTAGGAAGGTCAATGCAACACTCAAAAAATCAATTAGATCACAGTTAAATATGAGTTAGGTGTGTAGACCCCAAAATATATAAAATACAATCAAAATGGTGGAGATGTACTCTATGAGGTATAAACCAAAAAGAAGCAAATAGCTTGCATTGTATATGAACTACAAACATGAAAATGTATGTCAAATACAAACATGTGTGCACAGAGTCACTGAGATGTGTTCCCATTGGGAACGGATTAACAAGTTACCAGAGACCTCTAACATAAGTTTAATATGTCCCTGGTGCATCTGTTGAAGCTTTAGTTCGTCCATTTTAGTGGGATCTTAAATTTTAACAGTATGCTTAACTGTTCCATACGGGAACTGAGTTCACTTGGTCTGAAAATGAAAAGAGCCGCATACTGGTTGGGTGGGGGATGGGGGGTTCAGGCAGGTGACTATAGCCTTCCCTGGACTCCAACCAAATCTGACCTTCATCCCTATTCATAGAGTATTTCAGAGTAAGAGAACTGATCTCAGATCATGTTTCCTCTCTTCATATCCAAGCTTTATCCATAATGGCCTAAAGACAAAACTGATCCTAGACCAGAACTATTCTCTGAGATGTTTTATGAACTGTAGAGTTGTGCTTAGAGGTTCTGGGCAAGTGAGTCATGCTTTCTAATCTGGATGATGGCTCCTGTGGTCAAGGCCATACACTGTAGTGAGTGATACTATGACTCAGATACTATGACTCCAGGAGTGAGAAAGTAAAGCCCTGCCATGTGTTTCTTCTGCCCATGAACTCATCCAGCTGAGTTCACTAATTAGTTATTGCTCCTGGCTGAAGAGTTGTGCTAATGAGCAAATCCTGGTGATTGGAACAAAATATTTGGGGACGACTTTTACTTTCTCTCTGCTCTGACTACCACAATAAGATTGCGTAGTTTATGGGATTATTCGTGTCATTCAAATAACATAGGCCTAGTCAGCAAATCCACAACTTAAAACATACCTTGTCCTACCTTGTACTGTGACCAGCAGAGAAGAAGCATTCTGAGCTCCAAGTCTGTTCTGTGCCTCACAGTAGTATTGTCCTCTATTCCAGGATCTAAAGTTAGAAAAGTTCAAACTCTGTCCAGATCCTGCCTGCCAGGCTCCAGTGTCATTCTTCTTAAACCAGGTGTAGTTCTGCACTGGTGGGTTGGCATCACTGCTGCAGGTCAGAGTCACTGAACTGCCCTCCACTATTTCACCAGAGGGGCGCACTGATAATAAGATGCTCTTAGGAGGATCTGAAAGAGGAAATAACAGGTCCTGCAGTTTTATATAGATCTCACACTTACCTCAGTTAAAGTATGTTTCCTTTTCCTAAATGTTTCCAATACGTCATTTTACTTGACTGCTATTATTGCAATGCCATCTTTCTTTCAATTTTTAGAATTAACGTAATCCGATATCGTTTCTAAACATAATAACTTCCATTTCCTAATCATTATCTGCAGGTTGCTCTTCTGCCCAGTTCTCATGTCTTTTATCGGTAAATTAAAGTACAACTGCATCACCGCTTTTTCAAAATGAGTGACAAATGAGACTCAGTAAAGTGAAAGAAATGAGTTTGTCCTCAAATACTCACAGAGAGTCACTGCTGGGGACGGGAGATTCTCATGACCTCTTACTGCACAGGAGTAGCTGCCTGCATCTCCATTGCTGGCTTTGAACTGAAGGTAGTCATCTTGTTGATATTTCTGGTTGGTGTTTTGTAGAAATTTTCCATTCTTGTACCAGATGAATGTTTGGCTGCCAGTCAGGTCAGTGCAGGTGATTTTACAGGTTAATGTCACCCTCACTCCCTCACTCACTGTGCTAGATTTCATTTCAACCTTTACACCTGAGTGAGAAGAAGAAATACAATACCACAATATACTGAGGTATAATATATTCAACAGAATTCCACATTTTACTGCACAGACAATAAATGTATGAATGCATATTACTGTAAATGGTCCAGTATTTTATTTCAATTAAAGATTGAAGTCAACTGAGACCCCAAAACCTCAATCTGTCTGATAATAGAATGCTTGTTCTCTTGGTTCTTGTGCATAAATTAATGTAAAATACACAAATGTGACCTCAAACACAACATCTCACACTGAGAGTCACGGCGGGGGAAACAAGATGCTGATTGCCTCTTACAGCACAGGAGTATCTGCCTGTATCGTCACGTCTGAATTTAAGGATTCTATAGGACTGGTAGAACCTGGAGTCTTCAGTCAGAAGCTGCACATTCTTGTACCAAATGAAGCTGTTGCCCTCAGTCAGGTGAGTGCAGGTTGCTCAACAGGTCAGTTCCACTGTCTCTCCCCCTGACACTGTTCATAATTTATATCCACCTTCAAACCTGAGTGGGTTAAAAAAGAAAACAGAATGTAACTCAACACACTTCTATTCTACATTAGAAAATCCAGCAAGGTGATAAAAATGATTTTTTTAATGGACATAATGTGCACTAATAATATCAATAACACAAGGAAACATGAGCAGAAAGTTGATGGTCACTAGGAGGATTAGGGCCATGCATTGCTTGTGCCAAAATGCTTTTTTTGTTATTTTTGCACAGTGGTGGTAAGTAACTAAGTACATGTACTTTGTTACTGTACTTATGTAGGATATTGGAAACATTGTACTTTTGCTGAGTATGAACAATATTGGCAACTTTCACTTTCTGCTACACTACATCGATAAAGAAATTATGTACTTTTTACTCAAATGCATTTCTATTGACAACTGCCGTTACTTGTTACATTCCTTGCGGTTGGTCATCAGCCGAATTTTCTCTGGATTGGCTGGCCTAACGTGGTGAAAACATGCAGTCATTTCCCCCCACTTTTAAAAATTATCTGGTGGCTGATAAAGGGTGATAACGCCATCTATAGGACATTGTATTCTCATAGAAAACACATTTTCAGTGTGCAAGAATGCCAAGTTACTCACACATTCAAAGCACTGTCTATAACTCATTCATTCAAACTGGCTAAATCTAGGTCTGCCATTAAAAGTCAATATCAAAATGATGCCAAGTTACTGTACTACAAACTATATAGGATATCTTGCGTCACCGAAATTAAAGAAGCGGTATTCCAAAGCAATGCTGCGCAATGTTTTCTTAACAAAGAAGGCACAAGACAATTCAGACATGCCTGCGTCTTTTATCATCTGGCAATGTACCACCTTACGCCTTTGCACTATACAGAGATGTACGATGTTGTGCTTGGACAGCATGGTTGGACAGGCCAATCCGCTTCTTGGGCGGACCGAATGCTACACTGTATCACTACAATGGAAATGTAGGTATAGAGCCTAGGCAAACAGATATCAGAGGTTTTTGGATAAGGCATTATAATCTGACTGCATGTTCTTCCCCTTTTCAGATTTAACAGACAGGCTGCAACATTTAGAATTATATGCATTGGCTATTTTCACTGAAGATGCTGCCCATCCAAGCCATTCTAAATGACAGTACAGAATTACTCACACAGCACTTTGAGATTTATATCCTGCAGTGCGATGGTTTTAATGGTGTAACTGTGCTCTGGAACTCCTGTCTCTGAGGATACAGCTCAATTATTCTTATACCAGGTGTATCTCTGCACTGGTGGGTTGGCATCACTGCTGCAGGTCAGAGTCACTGAACTGCCCTCCACTATTTCACCAGGGGGGGGCACTGATACTGAGGTGTTTTTAGGAGCATCTGAAAGAGAAAAGGTCCTGCAGTTTTACCGTGCAGTTCAAAGTAAATGCAAGTTCATTGTGAATTAAATAAAATAAAATAATATTTGAATAAAAATTCACACATTAAACATTGTCATATATCTGTAATAGATAGAATGGACAATTCCAAATGTGTATTATAATGACATTTTGTTTGATGGCTATTATTCAAATGCAATCTTTCCAATGAGGGCATTTTAGGATCACCATGATCCGACATCGTTTGTAAACACAATAATTTCCATTTCCTAATCACTATCTGCAGGTTGCTCTTCTGCCCTGTTCTCATGTCTTTTAAAGGTACATTAATCTTCAACTCATCATCGCTTTTTCAAAATGATTTACGTTGTTATGAAATGTTCGGTTGTCATTCCATTTTAAATTACTAACGCTGGTTCTGCGATAGGGGATGAATACCGCATGGGGGCCCCCTGGTGGCCACGGGGGCCCTAAGCAGCCGCTTAGTTCGCTTATGCCTCGGGCCGGCCCTGCATGCATTATTTCCCAATAAAACAGAATGTGGGCAGACACTCACATTTCACATTGACTGCAGGGGAAGTGACTCCTCCTGTAGCACAGGAGTAGAGATCTGTATCATCAGTGCTGGCTACATTGAGGGAGTATTTATACTCATAGGGCACAACTTTTCCATTCTCGTACCAGGTAAAGGTTGGGCTGCCACTCAAAGTGCAGGTGCTGCTACAGGTCAGTGTGTTACACTCTGTGCCTCATTCTCTGTCACTTTCACCTGAAGACCTGCACACAAGAATCAACATGATAAAAAGACCATTCTGTTTCTATTAGAAAATAATTAGGAGTACTGGCAGTTAATAGTATAAAAAGAAAGTTTAGAATGACCTGTCAACGAGACTCCAGAATGACCAGTATATTTTCCACCATAACGGTCGGTCACGAACTTGAAGCGATATATTGCTGAATCACTTTCTCTCAGCTGGTTTATTCTGAAAGTGCAGTCACTGTTCTTATTCCCCAGGTACTCCACACGGTCAGAGTACTCTGGGTCATTGGACAGGTCTTTACCCTCCTGTTTACTGTTCCAGGTGTAACCTGTTAGAAAAAATAGCAACGCTTTAAAGGGGTCCTATAGCTTTTAGGCTCCCTACCTAATGGGTTAGGAGGACTTGTTTTGCATCCCTCATTAGTTTTATTGGCTGTAACAGGTAGTAATGTCTTAAGATTATTCTGGAAAATAGTTAGCCCCGCCCACTCCCAAGGACCTGGTTGAGACTGTCTGTCGCACAGGAGAGAGTGCACAGCAAGAGGGGAGAACGGGAGAGAGAATAAAACGATCAGAAGTAGACAATCATAATCGTTCATTTAAGCAGTGAACCTCAAGAGCAGCTCCTTAAATGACCCAGGTACCAAATATTTTCCAGATCGCACACTTCCTTGGGATCTTGGTGAGTTTAAATATTAAATTTTACCAAAGTATCGTAACTGTAGCAGCAAGACGTGTGGTATTAACTCCGTGTTCATTGAAAATAGCGTTCGCCACACGTGGCATTTAATATTTTTCAGTTTGCACACTTCCGTTTCTTCCTTTGGGATCTCGGTGAGTTTATATTTTAAATTTAGCTAAAGTATCGCCATTGTAGCAGCCACACGTGTGTTATTAACTCCGCGTTTCCTTGAAAATGGCATTAGCCACACGTGGTTTATATAGCTATTGAGTTTCTCTCACATAAAGTTGAATGTTGCTATTTGAAAGCGTGAATGGCATTGTTATAGTAGTTCTATCATACGTGTATGGATGTGCCATGTAATATGTATATAAATGTGCCATGCAATAACCTTGTGTTGGAGTTAGCTAATGCAGTGCTGTTAGAAACCACGCACTAGCACTTAGCTAGTGCACAACAGTGGTGTATATGATGTAGCCGTATCTTCCATTGTGCATGACAATGCAAGAGGGTTAGTTCACATGCATTTAAATGATTTTACAATCAACTAATGATTTACTTGATTGTTAAAGGTTTATTGCCATGCATTTATATTGAGTTCATGGTTTAAAAATTATTTGCTATAGTTACATGGAAAATACCTTGATCATAATTCATGATAAATGGTTAAAGAGCGATAGAATATTTGATAAAAGGACACTGTACAGTCGAGCATTTATAAAGAGTACTATTTGGTTTATTGGTAACACTTTTACAGTTTTGAGGTTACAATAATGCCTTAAAGAAAAGAACTAAGATTGAGAAAAGAATGCAGTTGTTATAATAGCCTGTTATCATACAGGCTGGATTTTTTGGATACCCTAGAAGAAACCTGTGAACCTAGGATTCTCTCCCTGACGGGGGAGATGGCGAGCCGACCAGCTTGATTCATCTTCATCCATTGAGGAAGGACCCCCTGATACCCCTTGTTTCTCCCAGCCCCACTCTGGTGTGGTAGGATTGTGATTCAGAAATTACATAATTTTATTTGATACTTTATTTTTTTTAAAAAGGGTGCACCCAACCAACAAAACTGACTTGAAACTAACTAAGTTGAACTAAACCAGACTGAACAGAAGACATTCAGAACTTAATTGACAGTGAATACAGTTACAACACTCAGGACATTGATATGAAGACAAATGAATGTGGTTGAATGTGATAACTAAATGGCGGCTTTACTTGTTGTCATTACACTTTCTTTAATACAGTTCTAACCATTTTGCACTTACTTTCTGGCTCCGGTTGTTCATTGTGTCCATCATACACAAACACACTGCTCAGAAGTCCTTTAAAACACAGATGTGTTGGCAACATGACAGCTAAGGGATACAATTAACAAAACTTTACACACACACACGCGCACACACACACACATGCGCACACATACCCACGAACACATGTATACATACACATACATACACACACACATGCGCACACATACACAAATGCACACAAACACACACACACACACAAATTCACGCACGCACACACACAAATACACTGCTCAGAAATCCTTTAAAACACAGATGTGTTGGCAACATGACAGCTAAGGGATTCAATAAACAAAACTTTAAATAAACTGCACCTAACTTCTCCAAAACTATGGAACATCAATTATTGCACTTGTATTTCAATACTAACTGATGTCAGTAGATGGCAGTAGCCGCCAATCAATGTGAAATTCGCAGGTACAGGAAGTTTTGCTTAGTAGCTAGCTTTGCTAGAATGCAGTAGCAAACCAAGCAAGTTAAGAGCAAGTGTCTGTGTCATTCTAAGAATGCAGCATGCACAATCAACAGCCCTGATCATTTAGTAAAGCCACAGATATTTATATTATGCCTCTGTCTCAGTTTTAAAGCTGAGTGTGAAGAGGAACTTCATCTTAAAAGTTCTCTCTTGTTCCCCTCTCTTTTCAGATGAGAAACTTTGCACTACTCTAAAATAATGTACTGTATAACATTCATTTATATATATTATATACATTCCTTAATGCAATTTAAATGTATTCACTTTTGTTGCTTCTGATTGAGTTAATGAAGGGAGACTAATAAACAGGAACACATGCTGATAAATGCTGTATATGCAGACTGAAACATCAGAACTACATTTGGAAAAAAACACACAAATCATTTACCTGACACAGAGAAGATGATTACCAACAAGGTATTGAAGAGCATGGCTGCATCAGATTGAAAATATTAATACAAACACATATACAGGTCTTGATTATTACACTGTGAAAATTAACAGCAGAAACAAAGACTGTCAGAGTATTCTGTTAATTGGCAGAAATAGCAGAATAACAATTACTATACAAGCACACACAGTGAGTTTATGTGCTGCTAATGCCTAAAAATGCTTTGGGTTTTATGAAGAGTTCACAAAGATTCCAGAAAGCAGAGACTCAAACAGCCTTTTACTTGATGAATGATATTTGTATTGAAGGGGCTGTTTTCTTTAGTTTTCACCTTCTTTACACTCTCAGTTCTTTTTATGAGACAGCTTTATTATACTCCTTTTTCTGTTCGGTTTTGCCCTTTTCGCTGGGTAGTTTTTTGTTAGTATTTAACGGCAGGACTTACCGCCCAGAGGAGTATATTATTCTGTTCTGTCTAGTTTAAATACTCCTTGTACTTTAGTTCTTATCACCCTTTCATGGGTGGACTACTTAGTCCGATATACCTGGGATATTCTCCCTTAGGAGTATTTAATTTTCTGTTTGTTTACTTGTCCCGTTCCTCTAGTCTTCCGAGACCTTGTGGTTACTCCACCCTGTGTGGATAGCTTTCAGATTCCCGTTCAGTCGCGTCTGGTTCTCCGAACCCCCCCCCGCCCATCACACCTGTGGGATGTTTTTTTAAAGTACCTGTTTAGTGGTTTTCCTGCACATGTTCTATTCCATCAGTAGAACCCAGGGGGTAACACCTACAGTACAAAATTCTTCAAGCATAGGTTTATTTTATTTGTTTCATTGAATGATTGTTTAAAAAATTCAAGGTATGCTCTGAATTCTAACGTTTGGTAGTACAAAAATAAACACTAAGAATGTGAAAAGCAAATTCACCTCATGTGAATTTATACTCTAGATGGGATCAGTTCTGTAATAAGCACAATATAATCACAAAATGTGCACAAGAATATCATAGTAATGTAAATGTTATACAAGTATTAACAAAAATTGTTTTTAAATTGAATTATATATAAAGCTCAATTCTCCAGTATATTTGGCCAACGAATACATTCAGCAATGATAATGGCTTTCAGTCACCAACATCTTGGTAGTACTTTGTGTACAATATGAAGACATGAGCTGTTATGCATGTAAATGTTGATAGAATGCCAAAGGAATGATCCATTCTGAGTACATCTTTTCAGATTCAAATAGCCACAGTCATCCTGGTCATGTGACAAAGGCACAGTCATGTGACCTGAGTTCATGAGGAGAGTTTATGTTCACTGATTTTAATAAATACTCTTAAATGTATCATCCAGTGAAGGAAATGTTTGGTTCATACCGCTTGAGGATTACTTTGCAGACAATTTGCTGTTTAAAGTTCAAGAAAAAACACAGGAAATGCTCACACATTAAAAGAAATGTCCAAATTTACACTGAATAACCAGCATTGGTCCACAGTTTATGAAGCAAGATATCTTCCTGGTTTATTTTCACATGTCCAGTTTTTGAAGTGTGCTGTAGAGAACACAGTCTTCCTTTACGGATGGGGCTGGTGACCTGCATGGTGAAAACAGCGCATTTAGACTCTATTAAAGTCACAGACATTCTCATTCTCATTTAAGCCAATCCTGCCTGAGCCTTTATCACATTTAGACACACCTTGCAACATGAAGCACAAGCAGAAGCTTTAGCTACAGAACAGTTATCTGGAATTTTGAAAAACATTACATCACTGTGATGTCATAGGCTGAGGTCACACAGCAGGGAGATGAAAAGAGAAGAAAGTTGACAAGCAGAACAAACCAAATGATGAATCTAGATCAGCAGAACATCCAGTCCTCGTATTACCATGTTCTTCTTTTGACCAGGCAGAGAAGTTCTTAGCAAAGCAGCAGCGAGAGATTGCAGCATTTTAAAATACTTGAACTGGGCTTTGGGACTGCAAGAAACAAACAACCAAAATATAGAAATAGTGTGCATCAAGGCAACACCCGGTCCTACAAACACATAAATATATAAACTGTTACAGATGCACTGAGAAGTACTGGAATCTCAGAAATGCTGAATTGCATTTTCCTCTGAATTGCTCATTTGTATTTTGTTTCCAGGGTATGTTTTGTACAGGCTTACATGACCAAGTGTTATGGATGGACATTTTGTGGCTATCATTAATTTCTAATATTGTACACGCTGACATAAATGTAACACATCTACTATGAGAATCTAAATACTTCTTTATGTTTTTTCCCCAATATAAATCACAGCACACCCATCTCAGCTCTCCCCAGTGAGACACTCTGGTCAATCCAGTGAGACGCTCTGGTCTATCCAGTGATACGCTCTGGTCTATCCAGTGATACGCACTGTTCTATCCAGTGAGACACTCTGGTCAATCCAGTGAGACACCCTGGTCAATCCAGTGAGACGCTCTGGTCTATCCAGTGATACGCTCTGGTCTATCCAGTGAGACACTCTGGTCTATCCAGTGATACGCACTGTTCTATCCAGTGAGACACTCTGGTCTATCCAGTGAGACACTCTGGTCTATCCAGTGAGACACTCTGGTCTGTCCAGTGAGGGTCGTTCTCCTGCTGACTCCATAGAGGCCTCGTCTGGCTCCAGTCAGAGAAAGCAATCTATGATAAAAGCTGCTGGAGAGAGATAATAGACCTGACACAGCGACAGTCAGCACAGGTAGTATAAAGGTGGGATATTCTCACCTGGGGGCAGCACTGGAGGGGCGGAACTGGATGCTGGCGTACTGAACACCCTCCTCACACTGGGGGAGTGGCTTTTGAACAGTGGAGTACAGAACCTGCTCCTGGTTGCGGGTGTTAGCGGGCTGAACAGAGGAATAGAGGGGAACTTCACCGTCGTCTCTGTCCATATCCTGTGTTCCAGTGTGACTCATTGCCATCCCTGAGACGTTGCCATAAATGGGGCTTTTATTCCCCTGCAGGGTAAAGAAAAGAGGCAGGAGAAGGATGGGAAAGTTCCACAGAAAGGTCCTGTTCATTTCAGTGAGCTCCTCAGAGCTGGAGTGAGCTACTCGCCCCCATTAACTCCAAAACATCAATTTAACCTGATATAAAAAAATCAGCTAATGAATCAGCGTTTCATTTTCAAATACATGCCATCACTAGTTAAATATCAACTGAACCAGACATACAAATGTAATACACTTAATACGATTTATTTTGTCTCTAACATGACCACTTTTACAGTGGGTTTTCATAAAATATTGGAAAGATTTCGCACTGAAATACTCTATTCATTTCAAAGCATATATTTTCAATAACCAATAGCAATAAACCTTCATCACAACAATAATCTCTGTGTATTTATTCACTGAAATCAGGTAAATACAACACAAAGTGCAAGTCACTCTCCCTGACTCTGTATGTAATGAACAGATTATTACATGCACATAAGCAGAATTGTACAGTGTAGCATGTTACTGTCACATACTACAAACCCATTTGAGAAACTGAAACTGACCTTTACAGGGGAATACACATAATTAACTCTGGATCAATTTCCATTAAGCATGTCAACACACAGAAAAATGACACAGAGAAGATCGTAACTGTCAGGGTGGGTGCGGAAATGGACCCAAACGCAGAGTAAAAAACAGAAGATCCAAAAATGGGGAAAACAAAAGACTTTAATAAACAGAAACAGGGAACAAAGAGCCTCGCAGGGCGAAATTAACAAACAACGAAAATCCTCAAAAAATTCACAAGAAAAAACAAAAAAACAAAAACCCAAAAACAAGGGAAAACAAGGCAGGGAGGGCACAGGCAGGCAAACAACAGGTAAGCGGGGAAACAGGCAGGAACAGGAACAAACAGGTCACAGAAGTAAACAGGTAGCAAACCAAAAGATTCCAGCGCCTGAGTCTGGGGAGAGGGCGATTTAAATAGAAAGACGCAGACGAGACACAGGAGGGCACGATGAACAATCAAGCCACAGAGAGGGAGGGGAACACGAGACAAAACGCAACTAATAATTAGATAATAGAAAACAATAAAACAATTAACTGAACACAAAACCGAGGCGTCGCCATCTGGCGGCCCAACGGAGAACAACAAGGGGGGAAGGAAGACACAGAACCCTGACAGTAACCTCTGTACATAATCTAATAAACCTTCAAGGCCATATGGCACACACTGCTATGTTTTCTACCTATTTGTAAGAAAGGTGCTATGTAAATAAATAATGTCTTATGATTACTGTTATGAAGCATTATGAGTGTTAAACAGTCTTCATAACTCTAATTATACTGTATTATGAGCAGACTATAAGGCATTATAAGTTGTATATAATGCATTATAGACACGCATCATAGAAAGTGTTATTGAAGTTCAATTTTTGCTTAAACAATGTATATAAATAAAATTATATTATACCCATAGATAAATACATGTATGCACATATGCAGACTGATTTCATTAACTCACCTGCCTGCCCCCGTCTCCCCCCATCTCATTTCTTGATTTTCTCCTCCTGATTATTCAGAAAAAAATAATGAAAATAAAAAGTAAATCTACTTTCAGACAAATATTTAAAGAGCCCCCTGTTGTGCAAACAACAATTTGCATTTGTTTGAATGATGTGTATTGCTGAGGCAATAGTGCCCATGTATGTGTATATTTTTTTTATTATTCAGATGTTATTAGGTCACGGGAAGTGAGCCTGAGTTATGAGAGGCTTCTTCCTGCCCAGTAAATGTAGTTCAGCTTTATTCAAACCAACACTGGAGCTCAAGGGCAAATTGATGCGTTTGTCAAGACTTCATTATGGCCTGTAACTGTCCACATGATTCATATTAAGAACAAACTTATCATAAAGGTTTGTTAAACTTATTGAGACACTAAAATGCATCAGTCAAAAGTTTACTTCAAAATAAAACAAAATGACTAATAATGACAGTCTAAGCACTACTCAGGCATTAGTGGGGGGATATGGCATCAGCATGATGTAACGCAGTTAGTGCACAGCAACAACATTTTACAGAGATGTGCGTTTGTTTTAAACTGTGAGTCTGATCAGAAATGATTTACAATTGAGTGACCACAAGCCGACTCATTTACAACCACGTACCTCACGCACACAACACCCAGAATCACAAGAGCCAAAATGGCAGCCACTCCCACAGCTGCAGCCGCGATCAGTGACTGACCTCCTAAGCAAAGTCAGAGAAATGTAGCCCTGTCAGTTATGATATAGCAGTGTTCATTTCACAACATGTCTCACCAAGGTCCTTAAGGCGAAAGTTTATAAATGTTTAAAAATACCCCTTACATGCCTACCTTTACTAGAAATATCTGTACATTTGAATTTTACTGAATTCAATGCTGGCATCATGATACTTTTAGTTACACTGCTCATCATCATTATCTACCATGATCCGGTTCGGATTGTAGCACCAATATTATGATCAGCATTGCTTTGTAGCCTCTGGATCATAATCAGCGTCAGATAAAATATTGTATCAAATAAGTTCTGGTCCTACCTTGCACTGTGACCAGCAGAGCAGAAGAATTCTGAGCTCCAAGTCTGTTCTGTGCCTCACAGTAGTACTGTCCTCTGTTCCAGGATCTAAACTCAGAAAAGTTCAAACTCTGTCCAGATCCTGCCTGCCAGACTCCAGTGTCATTCTTCTTAAACCAGGTGTATTTCTGCACTGGTGGGTTGGCATCACTGCTGCAGGTCAGAGTCACTGAACTGCCATCCACTATTTCACCAGAGGGGCTCACTGATACTGAGATGCTCTTCGGAGGATCTGAAAGAGAAATAACAGGTCCTGCAGTTTTAAATAAAAGTCACACTGAGGTGTTCTTGGGAGCATCTAAAATCATTAGAAAAATGTGTTGAATTCCATATAATTTCTCACTCACTGCGTTGCTTCTCGAAAAACTGCAAAGACATTTATTTCAAAGTAATGTTTATAATGGAGCTGAAATCTCACAATGTGAAGTGGAGGAGTGGTGTGGTAAGAGCGCCATCTGCAGGTGGAGTGGGAGCAGTATAGCTGGCTAACAACCACGCCTGTTTGCAATTACAATTGATTGGTAATGGTTTATATGCTCTGCCTGCAGTGAGATCGGGGTGCTGGAATGAGAGACGCATGTGGGAGCGGTGCCATCTAATCCCCGTCTCATCGTGTGTGTTTTGTTTTGTTTTTGTTTCTGTGTTTTTTGGTATCGAGCGCACAATAAAGCCTTGGTTGCCTCTAACAACGACGGGTTGTGTGGTTTGTGGGGGAAAAGGACTGCAGAACCTGTTACAGTAAATATCCCAGTATATCATACTTTGTACAAAATGAACTGGATATACTGTAGCTTTATAGTAGTTGGAAAATGACACAGCAGAATCAAGTTTTCAAAAGTGACAGCAGTATTAGATATGTCTTTTTAGCATCTTATTAATAATGATAATTCATTTTTTAAAGTTGAACTGCTACATGTGTACCTTTTTGCCCTTTGCAAACTCAAAATGACTACAGCTTACTAAGACATGTCAAATATGATCAGACTCATCACTGTATGATAATGTAATATATGATTGTTCTCCTCCACTGGCCAGTGTGACTGCTTACTCAGTGTCTTACTGCTGTGAAGTTACCCAAAGACACTCAGGAGATACTGACTCTCTGCTCTTGTGTGTATGAAGCTGAGATGCACTGATATATCACACTGTACACCAAGACGTTTAGGAAGAGATCTTTTTGTCCCAATCGCATTCTCTGCCTCACAGATGTATTCTCCAGCATCTGAGGAGTTGACTTTTGAATGGTTAAACTCCGTTCTGATCCTCTCCATAGAAGCAGATCCACCCTTCCTATACCAGGTGTACCTCAGCACTGGAGGGTTGGCATAACTGCTGCAGGTCAGAGTCACTGAACTGCCTCCTCTATTTTACCAGAGGAGCTCACTGATACTGAGGTGTTCTTGGGAGCATCTGAAATCAATAGAGAAATGTGTTAAATTCCATATAATTTCTCATCTCTGTGATTTGCCTCAAATAGATTGAGAACCATTATTGCAAAGGAAAGGTTATAATGAAGCTGAAATATCACAATGTGATGTGGAGGAGTTGTGTGTTAGGGGGCCATCTGCAGGCAGAGTGGGAGCAGTATATCTGGCTAACAACCACACTTGTTTGCAGTTACAATGATTGGTAATGGTTTATATGCTCTGCCTGCAGTGAGACCGGGGTGCTGGAATAAGAGACGCACACGGGAGCGGCATGCCATCTAATCCCCGTCCTTATCGTGGTGTTTGGTTTTGTTTTTGTTTCCGTGTTTTTGGTATTGAGCGCACATAACGCCTTGGTGCCTCTAACAATGATGGATTCGTGGTTTGTGGGGGAAAAAGGAAATGCAGAAAACCCGTTACAATAAATATCCAGTCTATCATGCTTTGTTACAAATGAACTGGATATACTGTAGCTTTTATGGTAATTGGAAAATGGACACAGCAGAATCAAGTTTTCAAAAGTGACAGAAGTATTCAGATATGCTTTTTAGCATCTTCATTAATAATGACAACTTCATTTTTTAAAATGACCAGAGCATGTGGTATTTGTTTTTGCCCTTTGCAAAATCAAAATGATACACGTTTACCTAAGACACGTCAGTATGATAAGACTAAAAACGGGATGATAAAGTAAATTTTACTGATTCCCTCCACTGGCCAGTGTGCTGCTACTCAGTGTCTTACTGCTGTGAAGTTGCCCAAAGATACTTTAGGAGATATGCTCTCTGCTCTTGTGTGTATGAAGCCCGAGATGCATGATTACTCACACGCACAACAAGGACGTTTAGGAGGGGATTTGTTTGGTCCCAAAACACATTCCCTGCCGCACAGAGATTCTCCTGCATTTCCGCGGTGTATGGTTTTTAAAGGTTGTAACTGGATCCTCCAGGAGGGTTTAGCTCTATTTCGTAAACAGGTGTGTATATGCACTGATGGGTTGGCATGGCTGGCCCCGGTCAGAGTCACTGAATGCCTCTCTTTTTTTACAAAAGGGCTAAATGATACTGAGGTGTTCTTGGCATCTGAAATCAATAAGGGAAAAGTGTTTTTAAATTTCTCTCTTTTTTCTTTCTGGGTTTACAAATAGATTGAGAACCATTATTGCAAAGAAAGGTATAATGAAGCTGAAATATCACAATGTGATGTGGAGGAGTTTGGGGGTAGGGGGGAATTCCCCAGGTGGGGAGTATATCTGGCTAACAACCACACTTGTTTGCAGTTAAATTGATTGGTAAGGTTTATATGCTCTGCCGCGGAGAGGGGTCTAATAAGAACGCACACAGGGGCAATGCCATTTTCCCCCGTCCTTACGTGGTGTTTGGTTTTTTTTGTTTCGTGTTTTTGGTATTGGGCACAAAAAAAGCCTTGTGCCCTAACAATGAGGATTCTGTGGTTTTGAGGGAAAAAATTTGCAAAAACCTGTTCAATAAATATCCGGGTCACATTTTGTTACAAAATGAATGGATATATGACTTTTTATGGAAAATTGGAAAAGACAAAAGAAAATTTTCAGTTTCAAAGTGCCAGAAGTTTAGATATGTTTTTTTAGCTCTCATTAAAAATGACAACTTATTTTTAAGTTGCCAGCAGCATGTGGTTTTTTGTTTTTCCCCTTTGAAAAATAAAAAAGACTACACGTTAACCTAAGACACGTCAGTATGATCAGACTCATCACTGTTTTGATAATGTAATTATTTTGATTTTCTCAGGGCCCCAGTTTTGGACTGTTTTAAATCATGTCAAATGCTGTGAATTAAAAAAACTCGGGAAAATGACTCTCTGCTCTGTGTGTAAAAAGCTGAGATGCATGATATACTCCACACACAAAAAGACGTTTAGGAGGAAATTTGTTGGTCCCAACCCACATTCCCTCCCGAAAAGATGTATTTTTGCATCCTGGGGGTGGGATGGTTTAAAAGGTGTGTGGATCCTCTCCATGGGGGTTCAGCTCTATTCTTAAACCCAGGTTTTTGTTATGCACTGTGGGTTGGCATGGCTGTTTCCCGGGGGGTTCAAAAGTCCCGTTTGAACTGCCCTCCTCTATTTTACCAGAGGGCTCACTGATATGAGGTTTTTTTTCTTTGGGAGCACCCAAATTTCAATGGAAAATGTTTAAAAATTTCCTTTAATTTCTCAATCTCGTGATTTCCTAAAAATAGATGAAAACCCCATTATTGCAAGGAAAGGTTATATTGAAGCTGAAAATATCACAATGTGATGGGAGGAGTTGGGGGTGGTTTGGGGGGCCCATCTTGGCAAAAAGGGTGGGGGGGGGGCGGGGTAATTATCCAAAAACACCAACACTTTTTTGGGCAGTTTCAATTGTTGAAGGTTTATAGGGCCTCTCCCCCCGGAAAAAAGTGAAAACCGGGTTTGGGGGAATTAAAAGACGCACACGGGGAGCGGCATGCCCAACCCCGGGGTCCTTATTTGGTGTTTGGTTTTTTTTTTTTTTGTTTCCGGGTTTTTGGTTTTTTTTAGCGCAAAATAAGCCTTGGTGCCTTAACAAGGGAGGGAAATTCTGTGGTTTGTGGGGAAAAAGGACTGGAACCTGTTCAAAAAATTTCCAGTCTTCATGCTTTGTTACAAAATAAAACTGATATCGTGCTTTTTTTGGTAATGGAAAATGACCCCCCAGCGGGGATAAAAAGGTTTCAAAAGTGACGAGTATAAGATATCTTTTACCCTCTTCATTAATAATGACAACTTCTTTTTTTAAAGGGTTGACCAGCAGCATGGGGTTTATTTTGTTTTTGCCCTTTGCAACTCAAAATGACTCCCTTTTTACAAAAGCCGTCAGATGATCAGACTCACACTGTATGATAATGTAATTATTCTGATTCTCCTCCATGGCCAGTGTGACTGCTTTACTCAGTGTCTTACTGCTGTGAATTTTTTGGCCCCAAAGATACTAGGGGGCTGTCTTTTTTCTGTATTATGAAGCTGGGGATGCATGATATAAATCACTGCCCCAAAAAAGACGTTAGGAGGAGATTTGTTGTCCCATCACATTCCCTGCCACAGATGTATTTCCTGCATCCTGCGTTGAGGGTTTTAAAGGTGGAAATGGATCTCCCATGGGGTTAGCTCTATCTTAAACCAGGTGGAATATGCACTGGGTGGGTGGCTTTGGGTGCTGCTGGGGGCAGAGGGCACCCCGAACCCGCCCTCCAAATATTTCCCCCCAGGGGGGGGGCTCCCGATACTGAGACGCCTCGGAGAAAATCTGAAAGAGGAAATAACAGGGGGGCCTGCAGTTTTTTTAAAAAAAGTCCCCACTAAGGATTCTGGGGCATCTAAAAAAATTTTAAAAAAAAAAAAAAAAAAATTTTTTTTGTTAAATTCCATATAATTTCTCACACTGTGTTGAATTTTTAAAACACTAGCCCGAGACATTCATCCAAGTAATGTTTATAAAAGGGAAACTGAATCCACAAAAATTGGGGGAATTTGGGGGGGGGAGGGGTGGGTTGGGGGTTTAGGGGCACCAATTCCCAAAAAAGGAAAATGGAGCAAATAAGTGGCTAACAACCACACCTTGAATTTCAATTGATTGGTAATAGATTTTTTTATCTCTGCTTGCAGTGAGGCAGGGTGCTGAATGAGGGCGCAAAGCGGGGGCGGGGGTTGCCATTTTAATCCTGTCTATCGGTGGGTTTGTTTTGTTCCGGTTTTTTTGGGATCCGGGGGGCGCACATTAACCTTGGGCCTTAACCCAAAGCGGTTGTGTGGTTTTTGGGGAAAGTAATGCAGAAAACCGGTACAGTAAAAAATCCAGTATCTCATGCTTTGTACAAATTTAACTGGATATACGTAGCTTTTTAGGTAGGGTTTGGAAATGACACAGCAGATCAAGTTTTAAAAAAATGAAAGTTTTAGTGTCTTTTTAGCATCTTCATTAATAATGATAACTCATTTTTTTAAAATGGTCAAACTGCATTTTGGTTTCCCTATTTTGCCTTGCCCAAAAACCCAAAAGGGCTAACGGTTTTTTTCTTTAAAACATGTCAGTATGATCAGATCATCATGTAGGATAATGTAATTATATCTTTTGTCCTCACGGTCAGTGTGACTCTTTCTCGTGTCACTGCTGTGAAATTGCCCCAAAAAGGCACTCAAAAGGTCATGAACCCCTCTGTTTGTTTTGTATAGCTAGATTTCAGGGAAAACTCACACTGCACCCTCAAGATGTTTAGCAAGAGAAATTGTTTCCTCCAACTTATTCTGTGCTACAGTAGTATTCTCTGCATCCTGCATCTGATGTTTTTAATGCTTGAACTGTACCTCTCATAAAGGGGTTCAGTCTATTATCCTTAAGGTTTTTTTTTTTCTCTGCACGGGGGGTTTGGGTTTGGGGCCTCCTCTGCAGGTCGGAGCCCGGGAATTTGCCCTCCACTATTCACCAGGGGGGCCGTTTGATACTGGACTCTTCGGAGGATTCTAAAGGGAAAAATAACAGGCCTGCATTTTTTAAAAAAAAGTCACACAGGTATATTTGGGACATCTAAAATCATTAGAAAAAGTGGTCAATTCCTATATTTCTAACTCTCGGTTGCATCCAAAACATAGTAGAGACTTTTAAATTTCAAGAAATGTTAAAATGGAGTTTGAAATTCAAAATGTGTGTGGAGGGATGGGGGGGTTTAGGGTCCCATCTGCAGGCAGAGTGGGGCAGAAAGCTGGCTAACAACCATGCCTGTTTCCCAATTTACAATTGTTTGGTAAAGTTTATATGCTCTGTGCAGTGAGCCCGGGGTGCTGGAATGAGGACGCAACCCCGGGAGCGCATGCATCTATTCCCGTCCTAATCGTGTGGGTTTTGTTTTGTTTTTGTTTTTTCGTGTTTTTGGTATCAAGGCACAAAAAGCCTTGGTGGACTGCAAACCTTTTACAGAAAATATCCCAGTTATCATGCTTTGTTACAAAATGAACTGGATATAGGACTTTTAAGGATTTGGAAAAGGACACGCGAATCAAGTTTTCAAAAGTGACAGAAGTTTTTAGATATGTCTTTTTAGCATCTTATTAATAATGGTAACTTCATTTTTTAAAGGGGTTGACACTGCATGTGGTACCTTTTTCCCTTTTCCCAAACTCAAATGACTCACGTTTTCCCTAAGAATGTCAGTATGATCAGGACTATCACTGTTTTGATAATGAAATTTTCTAATGATTTCCCCCTCCACTGGCCAGTGTGACTGCTTTTACTCAGTGTTTACTGCTGTGAGTTACCCAAAGACACTCAGGAGATACCTGACTCTCTGCTCTGTGTGTATGAAGCTGTAATGCACTGATATACTCACACTGCACATCAAATGTTCAGAAGGAGATCTGTTGTCCCAATCCATTGTCTGCCTCACAGTAGTATTCTCCTGCATCCTGCAGTGTGATGCTTTAATTGTGTTCTCTGTTTGATCCTCTCCTCGAGAATGCAGATCCAGTCTTCTTAAACCAGGAGTATCTTTGCTCTGGTGGGTTGGCATGCATGCTGCTGCAGGTCAGAGTCACTGATCTGCCCTCCAATATTTCACCAGAGGGGCGCACTGATACTGGAGACGCCTCTCGGAGGATCTGAAAGAGAAATTAACAGGTACTGCAGTTTTAAATAAAAGTCACACAGAGGTGTCTTGGGAGCATCTAAATCATAGAAAAATGTGTTCAAGTTCCATATAATTTCTCACTAACTGTGTTGTGTCTCAAAACACTAGAGAGACATTTATTTCAAAGTAATGTTTATAATGGAGCTGAAATCTCACAATGTGATGTGGGGGTGGTGGGGTTAGGGCCATCTGCAGGCAGAGTGGGAGCAGTATAGCTGGCCTATAACTCCTGTTTGCAGTTACAATGATTGGTAATGGTTATATGCTCTGCCCTGCAGTGGGGACCAGGGTGCTCGATAATGAGAGACACAGCGGATTGGCATGCCATCTAATCCTCTAATCGTTGTGTGTTTTGTTTTGTTTCCGTGTTTTTGTATCGAGCGCACAATAAAGCCTTGGTGCTCTAACAACGACGGATTGTGGGTTTGTGGGAAAGGACTGCAGAACGTGTATAATAAAATAAACAGGTATTGCGTTTTATATAGAGTCAAACGAGGGGTTTGTAGTTTCATGTGAAATTTTAACCTTTTTTTTTGACTCAGGCATACTGTATGTAGTGTTTTCCCATCATTGCATTATGGCATGTTTTCAGGTATTGACGTTTCATGCAATGCTATATGACAGAACATTTACATGCAGCATAGTATAATCTGTACAATTTAGCTGAAAATATAGTTGAAGACTTTCAGAACTGTGAGATTTGAAGAAGTTTGGCCTCTGGTACTCACATCTCACATTAAGGGGCCACTGCAGGGGACTGAAGCTCATAGCCTTTCACAGCACAGGAGTAGCGGCCTCGGTCTTCACTGCTGGCTGTGAACTGGTGACTCTGATCAGTGAAGGACAGAGGAGATCCGTCCCTGTACCAGATGAAGGCTGGGCTGCCAGTCAGAGTGCAGGTGGTGCTACAGGTCAGTCTCACACTCTGTCCCTCTGTCACTGTGTCAGGATTCACCGTCACCAGTAGATCTGCAAATAGCAAATTAAAACTGTAAAAAAGCTTCCAGTCATACTTGTGGGAAGAGAATCCTCTGAGTTTATAGCCTAAAATAATTACCTGTAACTGCCAATGTGACCCCAGGTTCTCCAGCATATTTTCCATGATCACAGTCAGTCAGGAACCTGAATCGGTATGTTTTTGAATCAGTTTCTCTCAGTTGGTTTATTCTAAAAGTGCAGTCACCGTGCTTATTCCCCAGGTACTCCACACGGTGAGAGTACTCTGGGTCCTGGGACAGGTCCTCAGGCTCCTGTGGCTTGTTCCAGTGAATAAACCAGAATGTTCTCTGCACTGTGTGAGATGTGGGATATGAGTAAGTGCAGCTCATGTCTACTGAAGACCCCTTTAACGCACAGATTCTCTCAGCGGTGTAAGTCACTCCCATTCCCTCTGGCTCAGAACACCTGAAAAATACAAACAAACACACGCACACACACAGACACACACACGCACACACACACACACGCAGACACACATACACGCACATACACACACAAACACACAAACACACATGCGCACACATACACACGAACACATGTATACATACACATACATGCACACACACACATGCACGCACACGCACACACGCACACAAATTCACGCACGCACACACACAAACACACTGCTCAGAAATCCTTTAAAACACGATGTGTTGGCAACATGACAGATAAGGGATTCAATAAACTTTAAAACAATTGCACCTAATTTCTCCAAAACTATGGAACATCAAAAATTGTACTTGTATTTCAATACTAACTGATGTCAGTAGATGCAGTAGCCCCGATCAATGTGAGTTTCACAGGTACAGGAAGTCTTGCTTAGTAGCTAGCTTTGCTCGAATGTAGTAGCTGGGCTTGAACCTAGGACCCCATGTTCCCAAGACTGTAACCTTGCCCACTAGGCCACAGGCAGGCTAGCTGTTTAAGCTGGAAATGTTCAGAATAAAAAGGTATGGGTATTTTCATGTGTATGCGAGTTTTTGATTGGGTCGTGTAGGTGAAGATTTGGCTGGTGTCGGTAAAAATGTCCAATGGGGAGACATGTTGTTAGTGGGATAGGCGGCAGGAAAAAAGAAGAAGAAGGAGAAGAAGAAGGAGAAAACGCAAAATCCCCTTGGTTTGGGGCTTTATTGTGTGGACATGTGAAGTTGTTTATGAAATCTGTCTGTTGAAATGGGGTCAGAATGTACAGAATTTGATGTTTTTAAGTGCTGAGTGTCTGTGGCTGTTGTGGTTATTTCTGTGGGGAACCCTGAAAAGTGCCAAACTCTCGGTGCTGTATAGGTATGGGGCATGCCCCCACCAAGGCGTAACTTGGCGGGATGGCATACCTGCCATCCCAATAATGGAACTGAAATCTCACGATGTGATGTGGAGGAGTGGTGTGGTTAGGGCGCCATCTGCAGGCGGAGTGGGAGCAGTATAGCTAGCTAACAACCACGCCTGTTTGCAATTACAATTGATTGCTAATTGTGTATATGCTCTGTCTGCAGTGAGACCGGGGTGCTGGAATGAGAAATGCATGTGGGAGCGGCATGCCATCTAATCCCCGTCCTTATCGTCTGTGTTTTGTTTTGTTTTGTTTTGTTTCCGTGTTTTTGGTATCGAGCGCACAATAAAGCCTTGGTGCCTCTAACAACGACGGATTGAGTGGTTTGTGCGGAATAGGACTGCAGAACCTGTTACAGTAAATATCCCAGTATCTCATGCTTTGTTACAAAATGAACTGGATATACTGTAGCTTTTTATGGTAAATGGAAAATGACACCGCAGAATCAAGTTTTCAAAAGTGACAGAAGTATTTAGATATGTCTTTTTAGCATCTTCATTAATAATGATAACTTCATTTTTTAAAGTTGATCAGCTGCATGTGGTACCTTATTTGCCCTTTGCAAACTCAAAATGACTACACGTTTTATCTAAGACATGTCAGTATGATCAGACTCATCACTGTAGGATAATGTAATTATATCTGATTTGTCCTCCACTGGTCAGTGTGACTGCTTTACTCAGTGTCTTACTGCTGTGAAGTTGCCCAAAGACACTCAGGAGATACTGACTCTCTGCTCTGTGTGTATGAAGCTGAGATGCACTGATATACTCACACTGCACATCAAGATGTTTAGCAAGAGATTGTTTCATCCCAATCTTATTCTGTGCCTCACAGTAGTATTCTCCTGCATCCTGCAGTCTGATGCTTTTAATGGTGTAACTGTATCCTCTCCATGAGAGTTCAGCTCTATTATCCTTATACCAGGTGTATCTCTGCACTGGTGGGTTGGCATCGCTGCTGCAGGTCAGAGTCACTGAACTGCCCTCCACTATTTCACCAGAGGGGCTCACTGATACTGAGACGCTCTTAGGAGGATCTGAAAGAGAAAATAACAGGTCCTGCAGTTTTACATAAAAGACACACAGAGGTATTCTTGGGAGCATTTAAAATAATCAGAAAAATGTGTTAAATTCCATATAATTTCTCACTCACTGTGTTGCGTCTCAAAACACTAGCAGAGACATTTATTTCAAAGTAATGTTTATAATGGAGCTGAAATCTCACAATGTGATGTGGAGGGGTGGTGTGGTTAGGGCGCCATCTGCAGGCAGAGTGGGAGCAGTATAGCTGGCTAACAACCACGCCTGTTTGCAGTTACAATTGATTGGTAATGGTTTATATGCTCTGCCTGCAGTGAGACCGGGGTGCTGGAATGAGAGACGCACGCGGGAGCGGCATGCCATCTAATTCCCGTCCTTATCGTCTGTATTTTTTTGTTTTTGTTTCCGTGTTTTTGGTATCGAGCGCACAATACAGCCTTGGTGCCTCTATCAACGACGGTTTGTGGGGAAAAGGACTGCAGAACCTGTTACATTAAATATCCCAGTATATCATGCTTTGTTACAAAATGAATTGGATATACTGTAGCTAATTTTTTGGTAGTTGGTATATGACACAGCAGAATCAAGTTTTCAAAAGTGACAGATGTATTTAGATATGGCTTTTTAGCATCTTCGTTAATAATGATAACTTCATTTTTTAAAGTTGAACAGCTGCATGTGGTACCTTTTTTTGCCCTTTGCAAACTCAAGATGACCACACGTTTTACCTAAGACATGTCAGTATGATCAGACACATCACTGTATGATAATGTAATTATATCGGATTTCTCCTCCACTGGCCAATGTGACTGCTTTACTCAGTCTTACTGCTGTGAAGTTACCCAAAGACACTCAAGAGATACTGACTCTCTGCTCTGTGTGTATGAAGCTGAGATGCACTGATATACTCACACTGCACATCAAGATGTTTAGCAAGAGATTGTTTCATCCCAATCTTATTCTGTGCCTCACAGTAGTATTCTCCTGCATCCTGCAGTGTGATGGTTTTAATGGTGTAACTGTGCTCTGGTCCTCCTGTCTCTGAGGATACAGCCCTATTATTCTTATACCAGGTGTATCTCTGCACTGGTGGGTTGGCATCGCTGCTGCAGGTCAGAGTCACTGAACTGCCCTCCACTATTTCACCAGAGGGGCTCGCTGATACTGAGACGCTCTTGGGAGGATCTGAAAGAGAAAATAACAGGTCCTGCAGTTTTAAATAAAAGTCACACAGAGGTATTCTTGAGTGCATCTGAAATCATTAGAAAAATGTGCTCAATTCCATATCATTTCTCACTCACTGTGTTGCGTCTCAAAACGCTAGAAGAGACATTAATTTCAAAGTAATGATTATAATGGAGCTGAAATCTCACAATGTGATGTGGAGGGGTGGTGTGGTTTAGGGCGCCATCTGCAGGTGAAGTGGGAGCAGTATAGCTGGCTAACAACCACGCCTGTTTGCAGTTACATTTGATTTGTAATGGTTTATATGCTCTGCCTGCAGTGAGACCGGGGTGCTGGAATGAGAGACGCACCGAGGAGAGGCATGCCATCTAATCCCCGTCCTTATCGTGTGTGTTTTGTTTTGTTTTTGTTTCCGTGTTTTTGGTATCGAGCGCACAATAAAGCCTTGGTGCCTCTAACAACGACGGATTGTGTGGTTTGTGGGGAAAAGGACTGCAGAACCTGTTACAGTAAATATCCCAGTATATCATGCTTTGGTACAAAATGAACTGGATATACTGTAGCTTTTTATGGTAGTTGGAAAATGACACTGCAGAATAAAGTTTTCAAAAGTCACAGAAGTATTTAGATATGTCTTTTTAGCACCTTCATTAATAATGATAACTTCATTTTTTAAAGTTGCACAGCTGCATGTGGTACCTTTTTTGCCCTTTGCAATCTCAAAATGACTACATGTTTTACCTAAGACAGTATGATCAGGCTCATCGCTGTATGATAATATAATTATAACTCATCTTCCCTCCACTGGTCAGTGTGACTGCTTTACTCAGTGTCTTACTGCTGTGAAGTTGCCCAAAGACACTCAGTAGATACTGACTCTCTGCTCTGTGTGTCTGAAGCTGAGATGCACTGATATACTCACACTGCACATCAAGACGTTCAGGAGGAGATCTGTTTGTCCCAATCCCATTCCCTGCCTGACAGATGTATTCTCCTGCATCCCAGGAGTTGATTTTATTAATGGTGTAACTCCTTTGTGATCCTTTCTCCAAGAATGCAGATCCAGTCTTATTAAACCAAGTGTATATCTGCACTGGTGGGTTGGCATCGCTGCTGCAGGTCAGAGTCACTGAACTGCCCTCCGCTATTTCACCAGATACTGATACTGAGATGCTCTTAGGAGGATCTGAAAGAGAAAATTTCAAGTTCTGCAGTTTTAAATTGATGTCACACTTACCTCAGTTAAAATATGTTTTATTTTCCTTCATGTTTCCAAATGTCATTTTGTTTGGCTGCTATTATTGCAGTACCATCTTTCTTTCCATGTTTAGAATTAACTTAATCCGACATACTTTCTAAACACAATAATTTTCATTTCCTAATCACTATCTGCAGGTTGCTCTTCTGCCCTGTTGCCCATGTCTTTTAAAGGTACATTAATGTTCAACTGCATCATCGCTTTTTCAAAATGAGTAACAAATGAGACTCAGTAAAGTTAAATGTATGAGTTTGTCCTCAAATACTCACAGAGAGTCACTGCTGGGGACGGGAGATTCTCATGACCTCTTACTGCACAGGAGTAGCTGCCTGCATCTCCACTGCTGGCTTTGAACTTAAGGTTGTCATCTTGTTGAGATTTCTGGTCGGTGTGTTGTAGAGATTGTCCATTCTTGTACCAGATGAATGTTTGGCTGCCAGTCAGGTCAGTGCAGGTGATTTTACAGGTTAGTGTCACCCTCACTCCCTCACTCACTGTGCTAGATTTCATTTCAACCTTTACACCTGAGTGAGAAGAAGAAATACAATAACACAATATACTGAGTATTTTCAACAAAATTCCCCATTGTACAGAACCCACAATAAATGTATGAATGCATATTACTGTAAATGGTCCAGTTTTTCATTTCAATTAAAGATTGAAGTCAACTGAGACCCCAAAATCTCAATCTGTCTGATAATGGAATGCTTGTGCTCTGGATTGGCTGGCATAACGTGGTGAAAACATGCAGTCATTCCCCACTCTTTTAAAAATTATTTGGTGGCAGATAAAAGGTGATACCGCCATCTACAGGGCATTGTATTATCTCATAAAAAACACGTTTTCAATGCACAAAAATGCCAAGTTACTCACACATGCAAAGCACTGCCTATAACTCATTCATTCAAACTGGCTAAATCTAGGCCTACCATTAAAAGTATTGACATCAAAATGATGCCAAGTTACTGTACTACAAACTATATAGGATATCTTGCCTCACCGAAATTAAAGAAGGTGTATTCCAAAGCAATGCTACCCAATGTTATCTTAAAAAAGAAGGCACTTGACAATTCAGACATGCCTGCCCCTTTTTTGAACTGGCAATGGAGCATCTTACACCTTTGCACTATACAGCGATGTAAGATGTTGTGCTTGGACAGCATGGTTGGACAGACCAATCCTCTTCCTGGGCTTTGTAAAATCCGTCTTACATTACGTTGTTATGAAATATTCGGTTGTCATTCCGTTTTAAATTACTAACGCTGGTTTTGCGATAGGGGATGAATACCGCATGGGGGCCCCCTGGTGGCCACGGGGGCCCTAAGCAGCCGCTTAGTTCGCTTATGCCTCGGGCCGGCCCTGCATGCATTATTTCCCAGTAAAACAGAAGGTGGGCAGACACTCACATTTCAAATTGACTGCAGGGGAAGTGACTCCTCCTGTAGGGGTATAAATCACTCCCCGTTCCATTTGGCTCAGCACACCTGAAAAACACACACACACACACACACACACACACACACATGCACACGCACAAATACACACACACACGCACACACACATGCACACAAGCACACACACAAGCACACACACAAATACACACACATACACACACACACACACAAATACACACACACGCACACACACACAAATACACACACACGCACACACGCACACACACAAATACACACACACACACACACACACACACACACACACACAAATTGAAAACACAGATGTGTTGGCAACATGACAGATAAGGGATTCAATTAACAAAACTTTAGAACTACTGCACCTAACTTATATAGTACATCACTAATTGTACATGTGGAGACCTTGATATGTTCTGGAAGCAGGGTGATATCTGTGGTTGGTTTTGTTGATATAATTTCAGACCTTACAATAATATATATATATATATATATATATATATATATATATATATATATATATATTTGTTTTTTCAGTGATACAAGATTTTGCAGGTTAAAACGAATTAACTGCATAATCTTTTGTCCCTCTGTTAGCTATTTTAATACTAACTGACATCAGTAGATGGCAGTAGCCGCCAATAAATGTGAGATTCGCAGGAGCAGGAAATCTTGCTTAGTAGCAAGCTTTGTTAAAAAGTAGCATTATGCCAAGCAAGTTAAGAGTGAGTGTCTGGGTACACTCTCGGCTGAAAACTGTTATGTTTTGCTAACAGTGAAAATGAACTGCTTTTATCAAAATATGTGGCACCAAAATGCTTTTTCGCCATTCTAATGCAACATGCACAGTCAACAGCTCCGATCATTTTGTAAAGCCACAGATATTTATATCATGCCTCTGTCTCAGTTATAAAGTTGAGTGTGAAGAGGAACTTCTTATAAGTTCTCTCTTTTGCCCTTCTCTCTTCAGATGAGAAACATTGTACTACTTTAAACTAATGTACTATGTAGAATATAATTTTATAGAAATTATATACATTCCTTAAAGCAATTTAAATGTATTCACTTTTGCTGCTGATTGAGATAATGAAGGGAGACTAATAAATAGGAACACATGCTGATAAATACTGTATATGCAGGCTGAAACATCAGAACTAAATTTGGAAAAAAACAGAAACAATTTACCTGACACGGAGAGGACGATTACCAACAAGGTATTGAAGAGCATGGCTGCATCAGATTGATAATATTCATCCAAATGCACATATACAGGTCTTGATTATTATTTACACTGTAAAAATGAAAGAAACATACACTGTCAGAGTATTCTATTTATTCACATAAATACTACACAAGACTAACAAATATTACACAAGACTAATAAATACTACACAAGCGCACACAGTGAGTTAAGGTGCTGCTAATGTCCATAAATGTTCAGGCTTTGATGAAGGGCTTACACAGATGCAAGACAGCAGAGACTCAGACAGCCTTTTACTTGATGAATGTTATTTGTATGGAAGAAACAGCGATAATTTCTACCCAGAAAATACATTTTATTTTCATATTTGATTCCAGTTAAATCTTCTTTCACTCCAAAAAAAATATTGTAATTTTGACTAAATGAAATAATATGATAATGCACTTATCAGGAGAGAGTTCTGATCTGGCCTCAGTGCTTTGCTAATGTGCCATTAGTATAAAACAGCCTTGCAGACAGAGCAGTGTGGCTGAATATGATCGGATATAAAATGCTTCACACTAAATATAAAAGTAGAATGTGTTACAGATCTGACTCACTTCCTGAAGGTGATACTCATTTTTAGATTTTATCGGATACAAACGTTTGAATAAAATATACAGTAGTTTTCTTTGTGTCTGGGCTGGACCAGTAGTGCCTTTTCAAAAAGACTGGGTAATTCTCTTTTCTTTGCCCCCACTGTATTATTGAAATTTAGATGTCAATAATTATGTTCATTTTTGCATATTACGCTTATAAAATAAACATAACTACTGTGTTTACAAAAATGATTCCGGATTACAACACAAACTGATGCTAAGATCTGAGGCTTTGCCTATTCCAATACATCCATTAATCCATCCATTATCTATACCGGCTTATCCTGAGCTTGAGCTGGTGCTGGAGCCTATGCAAGCATGCATTGGGTGAGAGGCAGGAATACACTCTGGACAGGCTGCCAATCTATCGCAGGGAACACACACCATTCACTCACACATTCATACCTATGGGCAATTTACAGTCTCCAATTGGCCTATTTGCATGTTTTTGGACCGTGGGAAGCAACCGGAGTACCTAGAGGTACATGCAAACTCCAGGCAGAAAGGCCCCAAGCCGAGATTCGAACCCAGTGCCTTCTTGCTGTGAGGCGACAGTGCTACCCACTGCACCACCATGCCACCCCTATTCCAATACATGTACAGTAGAGGTTAATATAAAAGTGACTGTAAAAGATGTGATAGGCATCAGGCACAGGTAAACACCCATACATTCAGGAGCCCTATACAAAATCCATTACCTAAACCATTATTTAATTCAGTTTAGTAAAAGATCTTCCAAGAAATTCATCTGAAATGTACATACAGGACTCATCGATTTTAATAATTGCCCCATCTACAGGTAGATCGAATGTATTTACCTATCCCTCCTAGGTAAATTGTACTGCCACAAACAGCATGCTTTATCATTGCTACCATATGTAGCTCAGTCGTGTTTATGTTTCATGCATCGGATTTTTGACATGAAGCTGGAACATCAACAAAACGCTGCTGTTGCTTGGCCTATAACCCTCTTATTAACATAAAGATTGCACACACTGTACTTTCACAGAAGATGAAAGGAGTGGACAGGCGTAGTTTTCGTATCTTTGTGTATGGCAGCAGTGCAGTATGGTGGTTTGGGGGTCCAGAGTGTGACTCTGACCACAGACAGTTAAAGCGCTGCTCACTTCCTGCAGCCTATTGTATTCTTTATTTTAATTCACATCTCAGTTCATACGGTCCTTCATGCACATAATTAGTTGCATTTCAATTCTGATATTTCATAAAGATGAGTTTTACAACATAAACCCTATTGTATAATATTATTATAGCATATTTCAAAGAGATTAATTTGATCCCCACGTGAACTAAATGGAATGCAGGCAAAACATGATGGCCATATGAAGAAAATAATGATAATATGTTTCAGAACAGAGGTTCGAGGTTCACAGTGCTTTACAATGCTCAAATAAACCTTAATACATTGATACACAAAATGAAACAATGTATGTAAAGAAAACAAATATAAATATGCATTCTTTCAAATATCTAAAACCAGACAGAAACTTAAATATGTGATCAATACAACAAGGCAATGTAAAATTAAGTACTAAAACACTGTTTTAAAAACATCTAGGACCTTACCTTTAAAAGTGACTTGAGTTTGGAGATTATATTTTGCACAGAATATAATACAATATGAGACTGTAATATCTTCAGACAGGGGTCTTGAGGACTATACAAAGGAGAAGCACACACACACATTATTTCTAGAATAAAATTTAGTTTCACAAAAGTTGAAATGATGGCAAAATCTATTCTTCAGGAATAGAGCACACCAGTAAATGCAGTTCATTAACAGTTCTGCCCATGTCATGAAGCCAAAGAAATCTATTCATCTCTGTTGCAGTGCTGAGCATAAACAGGAACTTCAGATCAATCCTATGCTCTACATTTCACAATCCTGTGCTCTACATTTAATAGCAGATGTGTGGTAAAAACAAATGTAAAAAGATTCTGCTCAGCCTAGAATACCTAAACCAAATTCAAATTAAAATTCAAAATAACTTTATTTATCCATTAGGAACATCATTTGTGCAAAAGTGTCAACAAACACAGATTATGCAACATACACGTATGGATTAAAACAGATGTCCGCCTATAGGGCATCTAAACAACGTATGTGATCTTGTATGTAAGATTTAGATTCCCATTTCCTGTAACA
The DNA here is from genome assembly GCF_018555375.3 of Anguilla rostrata. Classification (NCBI taxonomy): domain Eukaryota; kingdom Metazoa; phylum Chordata; class Actinopteri; order Anguilliformes; family Anguillidae; genus Anguilla; species Anguilla rostrata. The sequence goes on along the minus strand of NC_057933.1, from coordinate 82,246,785 downwards.
TATGTCTTTAATTTTTTGCTTTCCCTGTCTAATGAGTTAAACAGGTTATGTGAAATCATAGTAATTCTAAATAGATTTTCGCTTCTGATAGTTATTGTAACCCCTGTAAACTGGCATTAATAAGCAGAACTGGAGTAACTAAATTGTTTACCTGGGGCAGAGAGAAGGGCTTACAAAAATACTGTTGAGGTTGTTTGGGGCATGGCTGCATCGGCCTGAACATCGGCCTACCTCAGGACGCCTAGCACCTCCCCCTTTTCGCACCTGCACTTCCAGAACACGTCTCCTGTCTGTTCTGGCCCCACGATGGTGGAATGACCTCCCTGTGGAGGTCAGAACAGCTGAGACTGTGACCCATTTCAAACGACGACTGAAAACCCACCTCTTCAGGCTGCACCTCTCCCCATCCCTCCCTTCCCCCCTGTAAATGATTAAACTTAGGGTTGTAACTAGGCAGCTGTTTCATAGGTGACTTAGTTGATGCGCCTGTCTTAACGACTACTTGTATTTTTATTTTTATTTTTCCATAGATTGCGTTGCTGCCGTTCTCGTTGTTAGTGTTAATCAGTTTAACCATCAGGGTCCAAGTTGAACTATGCGGTTGTTCCCTGTACTTGGACTGGTACTTCTCTCTAGGGGTTTCGTCATACTTGTTCCTGGTTATGGTTATACACTTTGTTGTACGTCGCTCTGGATAAGCCAAATGCCTGTAATGTAATGTAATGTAATGTAATGAACATACATATAAAAATCATAACTTATATTATTGCCTTTTGTTTTTTAAGACATAACCAAACATTACTGTTTTAACGAATGCTGTGCATATTTACCCCACTGGTCACATAGCCACCTTTCAGCAGTGAGAGAGACTGATCTCCATTAGGATCACTAGATTAGCACAGAATAAAGCACTCGCTGTAATCCGTAGATCAGAGAACAACAACACTGTACTTAATTTTTTTTTACTGTTTGCAACAAATGCAACAAATTGAAGCGTGCAAAAATCAAAGATTTCTTCTCTCATCTTCTATCAAGGCACTCTATTGAATCATAACATTATTTTACATCTCAATGATAAAATGTGTTAACAGCCATTAAGAATAAAACAGGGCTAAATCATACACTTACGCTGGTAGAGGAGGTGTGATCTTAACGGTTTTCAAACTGTCTGAAACGGCCCTGCTGACAGGCTCATATTTCTGAGCATGCCAGACTGACTGTGATGAATGCAAAGCTTTAAGAATAATTGTTTCTATTTGTAAATATTATTACATTTTACTTTAACCAGGAGAGTCTCGTTGAGATTCAAAATCTCTTTTTCAAGAGTGTCCTGGCCAAGACAGACAGCAGCTCACGCAGGTTTAACATGGTTGGAGAATGACAATATAAAATCAAATTACAGACAACATAGATTATTTTACAAGAATGTAGCTTCACTGTGTAATTTGACATATTGGTACACAATAATGCATATAAAAACATAAAAGAGCTACATGAGCATCACAGCTGTGTAAAATATGTTAACAGTAGCTTAAAAGCCAGAAAAAAAGAGGGAACCATGTTCCAATGCAAATGACAATATTTTGCTGCTGTAGCTCAGCCTATAACCCCCAGATCAACAAATGGATTGCACTTACTTTTGCAGACGATGTAAAATGCGGACAGGTGTAGTTATCTTTGTGAAAGTATCACATCTGTGGGGCCCCAAAGCGGGTACTGTGAGGTGCCCCTGCTTGGCTCTTTTGTGCAGAGCGTAAAATTTCAAGGCAAGAGCCACCCTGACCACAGACAGTTAAAGCGCTGCTCACTTCCTTCAGCCTGTTCTATTCTTTATTTTATTTCACACCTCAGTTCAGTGTCCTGAGGAGAAGGGCTGTTTCTGTGGTTGATGTTCATGTGACCTTTTAGAACTTTGGTTTGGCTTTGCCTGTTATACGGTCCTTTATGCACATAATTAGTTGCATTTCAATGCTTATACTTCATCAAGATGATTTTTACTACATACAGCCGATTGGATTATTGTATCTTTCACATTTCACAGAAATGAAATAGATGCCCACACATGAATAAAATGGAATTCATATGGAGGTTCAAGGTTCACAGTGCTTTACAATGCTCAAATAAATCATAATATATTGATAGACATAATAAAACAATGTATGTAAAGAAAACAAATACAAAGATGCATTATTTCAAATAGCTAAACAGACAGAAAGTAAAAATGGGGTGAATACCATTAATAAGGCAATGTAAAATGTAAAGCTAAAACACTGTTTTAAAAGATTTTGGACCTTGCCTTTAAAAGTGACTTGAGTTTGGAGACTGTAATCTACATTAACCTGCATTATAATCTTCCCATTCAATGTGAGAGAGTACATGTGCATGTACATGAGTTATGAGCGTGTGTGTAACAGGGTTATATAAACGTGTAACGGTGTCACAGGAGCATGTATGCAGCAGGGTTACATGAACATGCATGTTGCAGCAGGGTTACATGAACATGCATGTTGCAGCAGGGCTACATGAACATGCATGTTGCAGCAGGGTTACATGGACATGCATGTTGCAGCAGGGCTACATGAACATGCATGTTGCAGCAGGGTTACATGAACATGCATGTTGCAGCAGGGTTACATGAACATGCATGTTGCAGCAGGGCTACAGGAACATGCATGTTGCAGCAGGGCTACATGAACATGCATGTTGCAGCAGGGTTACATGAACATGCATGTTGCAGCAGGGCTACATGAACATGCATGTTGCAGCAGGGTTACATGAACATGCATGTTGCAGCAGGGCTACAGTACTCTGGGAAAAATCCTCCACCAACAGCCCTTTATAAATTGGATAAGCTAGCAGAAATAGACAGCAGTTCTGTAAAGTTAAACACAAAAAGAGACTCTTTCACCCTGATCTCCATCATTTCTCATTCTCTGCAGATTCTCTCCTCTGTGTGTTTTAATCCCACCCTGAGGCCTCGTCAGCTCTCTGAAGCACAGAGTTTGTGTCGCTGGCTGCGTTTGTCACTCTCTGAAGGCTCTGCTCTGCGGTGAGACACAGGAAGAGACTCAGTTACACATAAGTGCGCCTCCAGTTGCACTGTTAAAAGGGAACCAGAGTGGCCACACAGTCCCTTGCATTCCCTATCCACTCTGTTGTCCCCGAGAACGGATTCCTCTGTCGACTTAGTGGATTATATATCACAGAATCACTTGAAGAATTTACATTACAGAAGTATATTTTTCACATGTTAAAAAATCATACTAAATAATATCCACAGATACAATTACAACATATTGAGAGTTAAGTGGGGAATAATCCTCAATAGTTTTCACCAATAACAATAAGGAGGAAGACTGAAATTGACTGCATCACACAGTGATGAACTGGATGAACTGTAACTTGCCTGGTGTGTATCTGTGCTTTGAGTCTTCTGCTCAGCACAGACCTACTGACTTTGTAGTTTCATAAAAATACAGCCTGTACACAGAACTGTCCTTTGCTTTTCTGAATGGCTGGTACGGTTATAATGGTGAGAATATCCAGGAGGGAACTTGTTACTTACAGTAAGAGAGCGTCTGCTCCTCCGTCTCTCTCTGTTGGTGCTCTTCTTCCTGCTGAAAAGTGGGGGGGGGGGGGTGAGTCACAGACCTTCAGGAGCTGTGGATCAGTCATCCCAGACGACATTTGGTCATAACATTCCTACCTGCTCCTCTGAATTCAACAGCAAATCAGTAAACATACATGTGCGTAGAACTGCTGAAATCCGTCCTGCTAGAGTGGATAAGTATCTGCGTTCATTTACTAATTACATACCGCGTTAGATTTTAAACTTTTCCCTGTGTGGAAACTGGTCTTTGTTTTTAGGTTGCGCTAGGTGTCTTTGTTTTTAGGTTGCGTTAGGTGTCTTTGTTTTTAGGTTGCGTTAGGTGTCTTTGTTTTTAGGTTGTTTGATTCTTAGAATTGATAGATTGCGATTATTGCACTATCACAAACTGTTAACCTCTGTAATCAGTGCGTTATTCGACTCAGATTTTCAGCTGCTAATTAGGTACACTCGGAGCGATGCTAGCGTCGCTCCCTCCTAGTTTATGAGCCAGTTCCCCATTCCAGTCTGTGCTCTCCCCCTCAGAAGGCGCTTCCAGCGACGTGGCCCCCCTCGACAACGGAACCCCTCTAACCTCTTCTACCCCCCGCTGACCCCCTGTGAGAACTTCACGGTCACAGGGGGACTATGGAACTGCCAGTCTGCTACGCGCAAGGCAGACTTCATTTCCGCCTATGCCTCCCTCCAATCCCTGCAGTTCCTTGCCCTCACAGAGACCTGGATCACACCAGACAACTCTGCCACTCCTGCTGCCCTCTCATCCTCCTACTCCTTCTCCCACACCCCCCGGCGATCTGGCCGTGGTGGTGGTACTGGTCTACTGATCTCCCCCACCTGGAAATTCTCTGTTCTCCCCCTCCCTGACCTGTCCATATCCACTTTTGAATTCCATCCTGTCTCTATCACCTACCCTGCTAACCTTTATATTATTGTTATTTATCGCCCCCCGGGGCCCCTGGGAAGCTTCCTGGATGAGCTAGACACCCTGCTCAGCTCCTTCCCTGAGGACGGCACCCCGCTGATCCTCCTTGGAGATTTTAACATCCACCTAGAAGCCTCCCAGTCTGCTGCCTTCCTACCACTACTTCACTCCTTTGACCTCTCTCTACAACACTCTCCTCCAGCCCACAAGGCAGGCAACCTCCTAGACCTGATCTTCCTGAGGACCTGCTCCAGCTCCAATCTTACGGTTACCCCCCTGCATACGTCTGACCATCATTTCATCTCCTTCTCCCTCCCCCTCTCTCCACACCCTCCCCTCTCCCCTCCCATCCCCACTGTCACTGTCCGCCGTAACCTCCGCTCCCTATCACCCTCTTCTCTTGCTCACAGAGTGACTGCTTCCCTCCCCACTCTTCAATCATTTTCCAAGCTCCCCACTAACTCTGCATCCTCCACCCTGACGTCATCTCTCTCCTCTGCACTCGACTCCCTATGCCCCTTCGTCCCTAGGCCAGCACGTTCATCCCCTCCCAGTCCATGGATGTCTGACATCCTGCGCACCTCCAGGGCCACCCTCCGCGCTGCTGAGAGGAAGTGGGCCAAATCCAGGGACCCATCTGACCTCTCAGCCTATCAGTCTCTCCTGAAAGAGTTCTCTTCTTCTGTCACTGCCGCTAAGGCAAAATTTTACCAAACCAAAATTCATAACTCCATTTCTAACCCTCGTCAACTTTTCTCTATTTTCTCTTCTCTCCTCAGCGTGCCACCTCCTCCACCCCAGTCTTCCTTCACTGCAGATGACTTTGCAGCATTCTTTGACGAAAAGATTGCAGACATCCGCAGCTCCTTTGCCCCCTCTGCGTCCTCCGCCCCCTCTGCGTCCTCCGCCCCCTGTTTCTCCACATTTTCTCTCCTCTCAGACACTGAAGTCTCCCAGCTTCTGCTCACCCACCGCCCTACCACCTGCGCCCTCGACCCTATCCCCTCATCTCTCCTTCAAGCAATCACACCAGACATCCTCCCTTTTGTCGCCTCCCTCGTGAACTCATCCCTATCTTCTGGATGTTTCCCCTCATCCTTCAAGAAGGCCCACATCACCCCGCTGCTGAAGAAACCCACACTAGATCCTTCAGTCATTCAGAACTACCGCCCGGTATCTCTCCTCCCTTTCCTATCCAAAACACTCTAACGTGCTGCATCTAACCAGCTCTCTGCTTTCTTCTCTGAGAACAACCTGCTTGATCCCCACCAGTCTGGCTTCAGGCCTGGCCACTCGACTGAGACTGCACTCCTCTCGGTCAGTGAGTCACTCCATGCCGCACGAGCAGCCTCCCTCTCCTCTGTCCTGATTTTTCTAGACCTCTCCGCAGCATTTGACACTGTGGACCACTCTACCCTCCTGTCCTCCCTGGCAGCAACAGGGATCCGCGGCACAGTCCTTGACTGGATTGAGTCCTACCTCTCTGATCGCTCCTTCCAGGTTGCCTGGGCGGGTAAGGTATCACCACCCCGTCCCCTCACCACCGGAGTTCCCCAGGGCTCAGTCCTTGGTCCCCTTCTCTTCTCCATGTACACCAGATCCCTTGGCCCTGTAATATCTGCCCATGGCTTGTCCTATCATTCCTATGCCGACGACACGCAACTCTTTCTCTCCTTCTCCCCATCGGACACACAGGTCCCTGCCCGCATCTCCGCTTGCCTGAGGGACATACAGAGCTGGATGGACAATCACCACCTGAAGCTCAACCCGGGAAAGACGGAGCTAATCTTTATTCCTGCTCTGTCCTCTCCCCTCCTCGACTTTTCCATTTCCTTAGGGGACACCGTAGTGACATCATCACCCTGCGCCAAGAATCTCGGAGTGATGATGGACAACAGGCTGTCCCTCTCCAACAACATTGCAGCAGTAATGCAGATTTTTCCTATACAACATCCGCAGAATCCGCCCCTTTCTCACCACCTACTCAACCCAGCTCCTGGTCCAAGCAATGGTTCTATCCCGCCTGGACTACTGCAACTCTCTTCTGGCTGGACTACCGGCATCTGCCACCAGACCCCTGCAGCTCATTCAGAATGCTGCGGCTCGTCTGGTCTTCAACCTCCCCAGACACTCACGTAACTCCCCTGCTCACTACCCTCCACTGGCTGCCTGTTATAGCTCGCATCAAATTCAAAACATTGGTTCTAGCATACCAGGCAGTCAAGGGATCAGCCCCAGCATACCACAAGATATTCAAACCCTACATGCCAGCCAGATCCCTCCGTTCTGCTACTTCAGGACGCCTAGCACCTCCCCCTCTTCGCACCTGCACTTCCAGAACACGTCTCCTGTCTGTTCTGGCCCCACGATGGTGGAATGACCTCCCTGTGGAGGTCAGAACAGCTGAGACTGTGACCCATTTCAAACGACGACTGAAGACCCACCTCTTCAGGCTGCACCTCTCCCCATCCCTCCCTTCCCCCCCTGTAAATGACTAAACTTAGGGTTGTAACTAGGCAGCTGTTTAATAGGTGACTTAGTTGATGCGCCAGTCTTAACGACTACTTCTATTTTTATTTTTCCATAGATTGCGTTGTTGCCGTTCTCGTTGTTAGTGTTAATCAGTTTAACCACCAGGGTCCAAGTTGAACTATGCAGTTGTTCCCTGTACTTGGACCGGTACTTCTCTCTAGGGGTTTCGTCATACTTGTTCCTGGTTCCTGCCCTGCGTGCAGCAGAGCGGAACTGGAAGAAGTCTAGAATGCCAACGGACCTCTCTGCCTACCAGTCCTTACTGAACTCCTTCTCCTCAGCAGTTGCCACTGCCAAGGCAACATACTACCACTCTAAGATACACAAATCTATTGCTAACCCCAGGCAACTGTTTTCAATTTTCTCCTCTCTCCTCAGTAAACCCTCACCTCCAACTCAGACCTCCCTTACTGCTGAAGACTTCGCAGCCTTCTTCGAAGCAAAGGTCACACTCATCCGCAGCTCCCTTGACCCTCCCGACTCCCCACCCTTCCCTCCCCCATCCCCTCTATGACCCTCCCCACATTCTCCACCTTCTCCCCACTCTCTCTCCCTGATGTCTCCCAACTCTTGCTCTCCCACCGTCCCACCACCTGTGCCCTTGATCCCCTCCCCTCTACCCTCCTCCAGCTGATCTCACCAGAGATCATCCCCTTCATCGCCCACCTGATTAACTCCTCCCTGACTTCTGGCACCTTCCCGTCATCTTTCAAAAGAGCCCACATCACCCCCATTCTGAAGAAACCAACACTGGACCCCTGCCTCACCCAGAACTACAGACCGGTATCCCTTCTTCCATTCCTATCTAAAACTCTCGAACGTGCTGCGTCCAACCAACTTTCCTCTTTTCTTTCTAAACATAACCTCCAAGACCCTCAGCAGTCTGGTTTCAGACCCGGTCACTCGACGGAGACTGCCCTGCTCTCCGTCACTGAGTCTCTCCACGCAGCACACGCAGCATCCCGTTCATCTGTCCTAATTCTTCTTGACCTCTCAGCTGCCTTCGACACCGTTGACCATCCTACACTTCTGTCTTCCCTGACAGAATTGGGAATTTGCGGACCAGCCCTCAACTGGATTGCGTCCTATCTCTCCGGCCGCTCCTTCCAGGTTGCCTGGGCCGGTGCAGTATCAGCTCCTCGTCCCCTCACAACTGGGGTCCCTCAGGGCTCTGTCCTTGGTCCCCTCCTCTTTTCTCTGTATACTAGGTCCCTTGGCCCTGTTATTGCCGCCCATGGCATGTCATATCATCTCTATGCAGATGATATTCAACTTTCTACTCTTTCTCTCCCACAGACACTCAGGTCTCCGATCGCATATCCGCCTGCCTGAGTGACATCCAGAGCTGGATGACCAAACACCAGCTCAAGCTCAACACAAGCAAAACGGAACTTCTCCATATTCCTTCTCTTACCTCTCCCACTTCTCATCTGCCCATTTCTTTAGGAGTCACTCCCCTACACCCTTCGCAGAGTGCCCGAAATCTTGGAGTTGTGCTGGACAACAGGCTGACACTCTCTGAGAATATCGCGGCAACCACCCGGTCATGCAGGTTCATCCTGTACAATATCCGCAGAATAAGACCACTCCTCACCAATTATTCCACACAGCTCCTGGTCCAGGCCATGATACTGTCACGTCTGGACTACTGCAACTCCCTCCTGGCTGGCCTCCCAGCATCAGCCACCAGACCCCTTCAGCTCATCCAGAATGCAGCAGCACGTCTGGTTTACAACCTCCCTCGTGACTCCCACGTCACTCCCCTCCTCATCTCCCTCCACTGGCTACCAGTGCAAGCTCGCATCCGGTTTAAGACACTGGTGCTTGCTTTCCAAGCAGTCAAGGGGTCAGCTCCTGGTTATCTGCAGAAGATGATCAGACCCTACAAGCCGGCCAGATCGCTCCGATCGGCTACTACAGGGCGGCTGATTCCTCCCCCTACACGAGCAGCAACAAGGTCTCGACTCTTTGCAGTTCTGGCCCCACGATGGTGGAACGACCTTCCAGTGGAGGTCAGAACAGCAGAGTGTCTGAGCACCTTCAAACGGAAACTCAAGACGCACCTCTTCTCTGTATACCTCTCTCCTCTTCCCTAAACCCTCTCCCATAACTATTAAAAAAAATAAATAAATAAATAAATAAATTTTTGGTTCAGACTATCTTGTTTCTCCTCACTGTATGCTACTATAGTAAAGGCTTTTTATCTGCATTTTATTCAATGGACTTAAGTGGACTTGATCCTGAGTTTGGTTACACTGTTGTAAGTCGCTCTGGATAAGAGCGTCAGCTAAATGCCTATAATGTAATGTAATGTAATGGTTATGGTTATACACTTTGTTGTACGTCGCTCTGGATAAGAGCGTCTGCCAAATGCCTGTAATGTAATGTAATGTAATATATACTGCATATCTCTCTGATATCTAATGGTGAATATCTATAATCATGTCTTCTCAGTGATGATTGGTACCCAGATGCTTTTGCATTGCAAACATTTACCTTGTGCACACCATGACAGTAAAGAGTGCAAAAGCCACAGAGATTCCAACAACTGTCCATACAAGCACTGTCTTATCTCCTGCTATAAATAAACAGATATAGCATTTCAATTTACATTTATATAGCAGAGACTTTAATCCAGAGTTGTGTAAAATAAGTGCATGCATAAAGGTAGGAAGGTCAATGCAACACTCAGAAAATCAATTAAATCACTGTTAAATATGAGTTAGGTGTGTCAACCAGCAAACAAACTAGATATCGGTGATCAAATATGCAAGTGATCTATAATGGATACTGACACAGGAACAATCACCCTTCTTCAAAACGATAGAGGGGTTACTGTACATTACGTGTTGCTCACCTTTTATATTGTCTGACACAGAAGTAGAGGTCTGAGCTCCATGAGTGTTCTGAGCCAAGCAGTAGTACTGTACTCTGCTCCAGGATGGCACTAGACATAAAGTTTGATTATAAAATGTTTATTTTATCTCTGTGTGAATACATTGATATAAGTTGGAAAAGTATCAGGCCAGTGATACAATTTTTGTTGTTTTTGTTCTGTACTCCAGCAGATTGAAAAATTTGGGGGCATTCACATCCATCAGATGATCCGATGTATAAAGTACTGCCCTTTTTATAAATAGTTCCAATACCTTGTGTTCTTGGGAGCATCTGAGATCAATAGAAAAATGTTTTACATTTTTTTATTTTTTATTTATTTATTTAAAAGTTTATAATGGAGCTGAAATCTCACACTGTGTGTCATTTCCCCCTGTGTCATGAACTGGATATACTGTAGCTTTTATAGGGTTCTGGTAAATGTCACCAGATAGACAAGTTTCAATAGTGACATCAGTATTCAGATATAATTGTTTTTAGCATGTTCATTAATAATGATAACTTAATTTTGTTAAAGTTCAACTGCTACATGTGATACTTTTTTTCCCTGTGCTGTGCAAATGCAAAATGCAGAGGTGGACATTCCAGTGTAGGAAAGTAAAAGTCCTGCCATGTATTTCATCCACCCCTGAACTCAGCCAGCTGATTTAGCGCTACCTCCTGGCTGAATAATGGTGCTCATTAGCAAATCCAGGTGACTGGAACAAAATCCTGGGATGAACTTTTACTTTCTGAACCTGGATTGTCCACCTCTGGCAAAATGACTACTGGCTTTACAGATGTAAGACATGTCAGTGTGGTCAGGCTCATCATTCTCCTCCACTGGTCAGTGTGACTGCTCTACTCAGTGTCTTACTACTGTGAAGTTGTCAAAAGACACTCAAGAGATACTGACTCTCTGCTCTGTGTGTCTGAAGCTGAGATGCATTGATTTCCTCACACTGCACATCAAGACGCTTAGGAGGAGATCTGTTTGTCCCAATCCCATTCCCTGCCTGACAGGTGTATTCTCCTGCATCCTGCAGTGTGATGTTTTTAATGGTGTAACTGTCCTCTGGTCCTCCTGTCTCTGAGGATACAGCTCTGTTATTCTTAAACCAGGTGTAGTAGTGCACTGGGGGGTTGGCATCACTGCTGCAGGTCAGAGTCACTGAACTGCCCTCCACTATTTCACCAGAGGAGCTCACTGATAATAAGATGCTCTGAGGAGGATCTGAAAGAGAAAATAACAGGTCCTGCAGTTTTATATAGATGTCACACTTAGCTCAGTTATGTATGTTATGTAAGTATGTTTCCATTTCCTCAATGTTTCCATTATGTCATTTTGTTTGACTGCTATTACTGCAATGCCATCTTTCTTTCAGTTTTTAGAATTAACTTAATCCGATATCGTTTCTAAACATAATAACTTCCATTTCCTAATCATTATCTGCAGGTTGCTCTTCTGCCCAGTTCTCATGTCTTTTAAAGGTACATTAAAGTACAACTGCATCACCGCTTTTCAAAATAAGTAACAAATGACATCAGTAAAGTTAAATGCATGAGTTTGTCCTCAAATACTCACAGAGAGTCACTGCTGGGGACGGGAGATTCTCATGGCCTCTTACTGCACAGGAGTAGCTGCCTGCATCTCCACTGCTGGCTTTGAACTGAAGGTAGTTATGAAATTGATATTTCTGGGCGGTGTAAAACGGAGATTGTCCATTCTTGTACCAGATGAATGTTTGGCTGCCAGTCAGGTCAGTGCAGGTGATTTTACAGGTTTGTGTCACCCACTCTCAAAATTCCACATTGTACAGCACCCACAATAAATGTATGAATGCATATTACTGTAAATGGTCCAGCATTTCATTTCAATTAAAGATTGAAGTCAACTGAGACCCCAAAATCTCAATCTGTCTGATAATGGAATGCTTGTTCTCTCAGAAGAATCTCTTGGTTCTTGTGCATAAATGAATGTAAAATACACAAATGTGACCTCAAACACTCACATCTCACACTGAGAGTCACAGCGGGGGAAACAAGATGCTGATTGCCTCTTACAGCACAGGAGAATCTGCCCGTATCTTCACTTCTGGCAGTGAACTTTATATAGGACTGGTAGAACCTGTAGTACTCAGTCAGAAGCTGCTCATTCTTGTACCAGATGAAGCTGTTGCTCTCAGTCAGGTGAGTGCAGGTTGCTCTACAGGTCAGTTCCACTGTCTCTCCCCCTGACACTGTTCAGAATTTATATCCACCTTCAAACCTGAGTGGATTTAAAAAGTAAACAGAATGTAACTCAACACACTTCTATTCTACATTAGAAAATCCAGCAAGGTGATAAAAATGATTTTTTTAACGGACATAATGTGCACTAATAATATCAATAACACACGGAAACATGAGCAGATAGTTGATGGTCACTAGGAGGATTAGGGCCATGCATTGCTTGTGCCAAAATGCTTGTTTTGTTATTTTTGCACAGTGATGGTAACTAAGTACATGTACTTTGTTACTGTACTTATGTAGGATATTGGAAACTTTGTACTTTTGCTGAGTATGAACAATATTGGCAACTTTCACTTTCTACTCCCCTAGATCGATAAAGAAATGATGTACTTTTTACTCAAATACATTTTTATTGACAACTGCCGTTACTTGTTACATTTCTTGTGGTTGGTCGTCAGCCGAATTATCTCTGGATTGGCTGGCATAACGAGGTGAAAACATGCAGTCATTTCCCGCCTTTTTTAAAAATTATGTGGTGGCTGATAAAGGGTGATACCGCCATCTACAGGGCATTGTATTATCTCATAAAAAAACACACTTTCAATGCACAAAAATGCCAAGTTACTCATACAAAGCACTGCCTATAACTCATTCATTCAAACTGGCTAAATCTAGACCTGCCATTAGAAGTATTGATATCAAAATGATGCCAAGTTACTGTACTACAAACTATATAGGATATCTTGCCTCACCGAAATTAAAGAAGTGGTATTCCAAAGCAATGCTGCGCAATGTTTTCTTAACAAAGAAGGCACAAGACAATTCAGACATGCCTGCGTCTTTTATCATCTGGCAATGTAGCACCTTACGCCTTTGCACTATACAGAGATGTACGATGTTGTGCTTGGACAGCATGGTTGGACAGGCCAATCCGCTTCTTGGGCGGGCCAAATGCTACACTGTATTATTACAATGGAAATGTAGGTATAGAACCTAGCCAAACAGAGATCAGAGGTTTTTGGATAAGGCATTATAATTACATTACATTACATTACAGGCATTTGGCAGACGCTCTTATCCAGAGCGACGTACAACAAAGTGTATAACCATAACCAGGAACAAGTATGACGAAAACCCTAGAGAGAAGTACCGGTCCAAGTACAGGGAACAACCGCATAGTTCAACTTGGACCCTGATGGTTAAACTGATTAACACTAACAACGAGAACGGCAACAACGCAATCTATGGAAAAATAAAAATAAATAAAAATACAATTAGTCGTTAAGACAGGCGCATCGACTAAGTCACCTATGAAACAGCTGCCTAGTTACAACCCTAAGTTTTAGTCATTTACAGGGGGGAAGGGAGGGATGGGGAGAGGTGCAGCCTGAAGAGGTGGGTCTTCAGTCGTCGTTTGAAAACGAGAAATAATCTGACTGCATGTTCTTCCCCCTTTCAGCTTTAACAGACAGGCTGCAACATTTAGAATTATATGCATTGACTATTTTCACTGAAGATGCTGCCCATCCAAGCCATTCTAAATGACAGTACAGAATTACTCACACAGCACTTTGAGATTTATATCCTGCAGTGCGATGGTTTTAATGGTGTAACTGTGCTCTGGAACTCCTGTCTCTGAGGATACAGCTCTATTATTCTTATACCAGGTGTATCGCTGCACTGGTGGGTTGGCATTACTGCTGCAGGTCAGAGTCACTGAACTGCCCTCCACTATTTCACCAGAGGGGCTCACTGATACTGAGGTGTTTTTAGGAGCATCTGAAAGAGAAAAGGTCCTGCAGTTTTACTGTGCAGTTCAAAGTAAATGAGAGTTCATTGTGAATTAAATAAAATAAAATAATATTTGAATAAAAATGCACACATTAAACATTCTCATATGTCTGTAAGGATAGAATGGACAATTACAAATGTGTATATTAATGACATTTTGTTTGACGGCTATTATTCAAATGCAATCTTTCCATTTGGTTGTCATTCCGTTTTAAATTACTACCGCTGGTTTTGCGATAGGGGATGAATACCGCATGGGGGCCCCCTGGTGGCCACGGGGGCCCTAAGCAGCCGCTTAGTTCGCTTATGCCTCGGGCCGGCCCTGCATGCATTATTTCCCAGTAAAACAGAATGTGGGCAGACACTCACATTTCACATTGACTGCAGGGGAAGTGACTCCTCCTGTAGCACAGGAGTAGAGATCTGTATCATCAGTGCTGGCTACATTGAGGGAGTATTTATACTCATAGGGCACAACTTTTCCATTCTTGTACCAGGTAAAGGTAGGGCTGCCACTCAAAGTGCAGGTGCTGCTACAGGTCAGTGTTACACTCTGTGCCTCATTCTCTGTCACTTTCACCTGAAGACCTGCACACAAGAATCAACATGATAAAAAGACCATTCTGTTTCTATTAGAAAATAATTAGGAGTACTGCCAGTTAATAGTATAAAAAGAAAGTTTAGAATTACCTGTAACTGTCAACGAGACTCCAGGCAGACCAGTCTATTTTCCACCATAACGGTCGGTCAGGAACTTGAAGCGATATATTGCTGAATCACTTTCTTTCAGCTGGTTTATTCTGAAAGTGCAGTCACTGTTCTTATTCCCCAGGTACTCCACACGGTCAGAGTACTCTGGGTCATTGGACAGGTCTTTACCCTCCTGTTTACTGTTCCAGTTGTAACCCGTAAGAAAAAATAGCAACGCTTTAAAAAGGTCCTGTAGCTTTAAGGAAGAGAGGCTCCCTACCGAACGGGTTAGGAGGACTTGTTCTGCATCCCTCATTAGTTTTATTGGCTGTAACAGGTAGTAATGTTTTAAGATTATTCTGGAAATAGTTAGCCCCGCCCACTCCCAAGGCCTTGGTTGAGACTGTCCGTCGCACAGGAGAGAGTGCACAGCAAGAGGGGAGAACGGGAGAGAGAAAAAGACGATCAGAAGTAGAAAATCATAATCATTAATTTAAGCAGTGAACTTAAAGAGCAGCTCCTTAAATGACCCAGGGACCAAATATTTTCCAGATCGCACACTTCATTTTCTTTCCTTGGGATCTTGGCGAGTTTAAATATTAAATTTTTACCAAAGTATCGTAACTGTAGCAGCAACACGTGTGCTATTAACTCCGTGTTCCTTGAAAATAGCGTTAGCCACACGTGGCACGTAATATTTTTCAGTTTACACACTTCCGTTTCTTCCTTTGGGATCTCGGTGAGTTTATATTTTAAATTTAGCTAAAGTATCGCCATTGTAGCAGCCACACGTGTGTTATTAAGTCCGCGTTTCCTTGAAAATGGCATTAGCCACACGTGGTATGTATAGCTATTGAGTTTCTCTCACATAAAGTTGAATGTTGTTATTTGAAAGCGTGAATGGCACTGTTATAGTAGTTCTATCATACGTGTATGAATGTGCCATGTAATATGTATATGAATGTGCCCTGCAATAACCTTGTGTTGGAGTTAGCTAATGCAGTACTATTAGAAACCATGCACTAGCACTTAGCTAGTGCACAAAATTGGTGTATATGATGCAGCCGTATCTTCCATTGTGCATGACAATGCAAGAGGGTTAGTTCACATGCATTTAAATGATTTTACAATCAACTAATGATTTACTTGATTGTTAAAGGTTTATTGCCATATATTTATATTGAGTTCATGGTTTAAAAATTATTTGCTATAGTTACATGGAAAATACCTTGATCATAATTCATGATAAATGGTTAAAGAGCGATATAATATTTGATAAAAGGAAACTGTACAGTCGAGCATTTATAAAGAGTACTGTTTGGTTTATTGGTAACACTTTTACACTTTTGAGGTTACAATGATGCCTTAAAGAAAAGAACTAAGATTGAGAAAAGTATGCAGTTATTATAATAGCCTGTTATCATACAGGCTGGGTTTTTTGGATACCCTAGAAGAAACCTGTGAACCTAGGATTCTCTCCCTGACGAGGGAGATGGCGAGCCGACCAACTTGGTTCATCTTCATCCACTTGAGGAAGGACCCCCTGATACCCCTTGTTTCTCCCAGCCCCACTCTGGTGTGGTAGGATTGTGATTGAGAAATTACATAATTTTATTTGATACTTTATTTTTTTTTAAAAACGGTGCACCCAACCAACAAAACTGACTTGAAACCAACTAAATTGAACTAAACCAGACTGAACAGAAGACATTCAGAACTTAATGGACAGTGAATACAGTTACAACACTCAGGGCATTGATATGAAGACAAATGAATGTGGTTAAATGTGATAAGTAAATGCTGGCTTTACATGTTATCATCACACTTTCTTTAATACAGTTTTAACCATTTTGCACTTACTTTCTGCCTCCGGTTGTTCATTGTGTCCATCTCATCATTCATAACCTCTCCTTACGAACCTAGCTTTAACTCGAAAATATTTACCTACTGCTAACTGACCTTTAGGTGGGTTACACAGTCAATAACCCAGAATGTTTTCTGCACTGTGTGAGATGTGGGATATGAGTAAGTGCAGCTTATGTCTACTGAAGACCCCTTTAAGGCACAGATTCTCTCAGGGGTGTAAGTCACTCCCCATCCCCTCTGGCTCAGAACACCTGAAAAACACACACACAAGCACACACACACACACACACACATGCGCACACATACACACGAACATGTGTACATACACATACACACACACACATGCGCACACATACGCAAATGCACGCGCGCACACACACACACACACACACACTGCTCAGAAATCCTTTAAAACACAGATGTGTTGGCAACAGGACAGCTAAGGGATTCAATTAACAAAACTTTAAAACAAGTGCACCTAACTTCTCCAAAGCTATGGAACATCAATAATTGCACTTGTATTTCAATACTAACTGATTTCAGTAGATGGCAGTAGCCGCCGATCCATGTGAGATTCGCAGGTACAGGAAGTCTTACTTAGTAGCTAGCTTTGCTAGAATGCAGTAGCAAACCAAGCAAGTTAAGAGCAAGTGTCTGTGTCATTCTAAGAATGCAACATGCACAATCAACAGCTCCGATCATTTAGTAAAGCCACAGATATTTATATCATGCCTCTGTCTCAGTTGAGTGTGAAGAGAAACTTAATCTAAAAGGTTCTCTCTTTTTCCCCTCTCTTTTCAGATGAGCGATGTTGCACTACTCTAAACGAATGTACTGTAGAACATTATTTTATATTAATTATATACATTCCTTAATGCAATTTAAATGTATTCACTTTTGTTGCTTCTGATTGAGTTCATGAAGGGAGACTAATAAACAGGAACACATGCTTATAAATGCTGTATATGTAGACTGAAACATCAGAACTACATTTGGGAAAAAAACACACAGATCATTTACCTGACACAGAGAGGACAATTACCAACAAGGTATTGAAGAGCATGGCTGCATCAAATTGAAAATATTTATCCAAATACGCATATACAGGTCTTGATTATTTACACTGTGAAAATGAACAGCACAAAGAAAGACTGTCAGAGTATTCTGTTAATTAGCAGAAATAGCAGAATAACAATTAATACACAAGCACACACAGTGAGTTTATGTGCTGCTAATGCCTAAAAATTCTTTGGGTTTTATGAAGAGCTCACAAAGATTCCAGAAAGCAGAGACTCAAACAGCCTTTTACTTGATGAATGATATTTGTATAGAAGAAGCAGCAATCATTTCTAGTCAGAAAATGCATTTAATTTTATATTTGATTACAGTTTAATCTTCTTGCACCACAAAATATTGTGACATAGTTTTGACTAAATGAAATAATATGATAATGCACTTACCAGGAGAGAGTTCTGATCTGGCCTCAGTGCTGTGCTAATTAGCAATTAGTTTTACACTGTCTTACAGACAGAGCAGTGTGGCTGAATATGACCGTGAAGAAAGTGCTTCACACTAAATATAAAACTAGAATGTCCTGTTGCAGAACTGACTCACTTCCCCTTTTTTCCTAAAAGTCATGCACATTTGAGATTTTGTCAGAAAAACGTTTGAAGAAAATGAACACAGTCGTTTGCTTTGTGTATGGATTGGACCAGTATTTCCTTTTAAAAAAGACTGGGTAATTCTCATTTCTCACCCCCCACTGTTTTATTGAAATTTAAATTTTAATATTAATATCAATGTGAACGGCTGCTCTTCATCAGAATCATTTGTAATTATGTTTATGTTTGCATATTACGCTTATAAAATAAACATAACAATTATGTTTGCACTCCCCACCAACACACACGACTGGCAACCTCCTAGACCTGGTCATCCTGAGGAATTGCTCCTCCTCCGATCCCACAGTGACCCCTCTGCACCAGTCCGACCACCACTTCATTTCTTTCTCCCTCCCTCTTGCTCCCCTCCCTCCCTCCCGTCCATCCACTCCTACTGTCATGGTCCGCCGTAACCTCCGCTCCCTCTCTCCCTCCTCTCTCGCTTCTAGTGTCACTGCCTCACTCCCCCCTCTTGAATCCTTCTCCAACCTTCCCACTGACTCATCATTTCTCACACCCCTCTGTGTCATTGAAATTGAGATTTTAATATCAATATCAATGAGAACGGCTGCTCTTCATCAGAATCATTTGTAATTGTTTGTTTGCATATTACGCTTATAAAATAAACAACGATTATGTTTACAAAAATGATTCCAGATATTAATCATTCTGACATAAATGGAGTAATGAGGTCAAACTTTGCATTTTTAAGCATTCCTGAATACACATGCTCTTGCAGACAGACATAATCACACACACACACACACTTTCATGTGCACGCATGCGCATAAATAAGCACATGTATGAATTTAGCAGAGACCTTTCATCCATTCACAGATGTCAAAAAAACAGTGATTGTTTCTGTTTTCAAAATATATATATTTCAGTATATCTGTGTCTAGCAAAATGGCCATTATATTCATGAGATATAAAAAAGCATTAACGAATAAAAATATGATTCCAGCTGCATGTGCATGACTGAACTAAAGCATCTGTGACTGCATTGGCAATGTGAACTAAAGCTACTAGCAGGAAGCTAGTTAGTTAACTAGTTATCTACTAGTTATCTGCTAATGCATAAACTGTTGCTAAGGCCTGAGGCTTGGCCTATTCCAGTACATGTACAGTATAACGGAGTGGGCACAGGAGTGTGGCACAGTGGGTAAGGAACTGCGCTTGTAACCGAAAGGTCGCAGGTTCGATTCCCGGGTAAGGACACTGCCGTTGTACCCTTGAGCAAGGTACTTAACCTGCATTGCTTCAGTATATATCCAGCTGTATAAATGGATACAATGTAAAGTGCTATGTAAAAAGTTGTGTAAGTCGCTCTGGATAAGAGCGTCTGCTAAATGCCTGTAATGTAATGTAATGTAATAATCAGTCTGTAAAATCAGCAGAGATTAATTTTAATGAGACTGTAAAAGGTGTGATAGGCATCAGGCACAGGTAAACACTCATACTTCAGGAGCCCCATGCAAAAAACATTACCTAATCCAGATTATTCAATTCAGCTTTGCAAAAGATCTTGCAAGAAATTGATCTGAAACGCTCATACAGGACTCATATGCTGCAGTAATAGTGCCATCTACAGGCAGACAAAATGCACTGCATTCATCCCTCCTCCTGAGGCTATATATATATATATATATATATATTAGCCTTTTTTCATTTGGAAATCTTGCAGACCCTGTTGGATGCTTTTTTAAAGGTCCCATTTAGTGCTGTACCTGCACATGTTCTATTCCATCAACAGAACTCAGGGGGTAACACCTACAGTACATGGTCTACTTACAAAATTCTTCAAACATATGTTTTTTTGTTTGTTTCATTGAATGATTGGTTAAAAAATGAATGGTACGCTCTAACGTTTCGTCATACAAAAATAAAAAATAAAAAAAAAACAATATGAATATGAAGAACAAATTTACATTATGTGAGTTTATACTCTAGATGGGATCAGTTCAGTAATAAGCATAATAATATAATCACTAAATGTGCACAAGAATGTCTGTAATAGTAAATGTTATACAAGTATTAATAAAAAAAAAAATAATAATCTTTGAATTAC